>NC_058523.1:416917916-417220947 GCF_904849725.1 Hordeum vulgare subsp. vulgare
ATAAAATTCTTCGATGATATGTTGCCCTTCCCATTTGGATAGAATTTTTCCTACGAAGAATCTAAGACGAGAATTGTATAATAGAACATATTCACCAACTTTGAATTCTCGTTTTTGGATTCTTTTGTCATGACATCTTTTAAACTTTTCTTCGAATAGTTTGGCATTTTCGTAAGATTGGGTTCTCCATTCATCTAATGAGCTAATATCAAATAACCTATTTTCACCAGCAAGCTTGAAATTATAGTTGATTTCTTTAATTGCCCAATAAGTTGTATGTTCTAACACAAGAGGTAAATGACATGCTTTTCCATAAACCATTTAATAAGAAGACATACCCATTGGATTTTTACAAGTTGTTTTATAGGACTACAATGCATCATCTAATTTATTAGACCAATTCTTTCGGGACCTATTGACAGTCTTTTGCAATATCAGTTTTATTTCTCTATTGCTTAATTCTACTTGACCACTAGACTGAGGATGATAGGGAAATGCAATTATATGGTTAACATCATATCTAGCAAGCAACTTACAAAAAGCACCATGAATAAAGTGTGAACCACCATCAGTCATTAAGTATCTAGGGACTCCAAAACATGGGAAATAACTTACTTGGGCATCTTAACAGAGGTGTTATGATCAGCTGAAAGCACAATTCCTCCCTAATGTGGTTTTGACAATTGACCACAACATATGCATCATTGGACTAATATGTTTATCCAAGTATATTGAAGAAAAGTTCAATAGATGCATTGGAGAAAGGCTTATGTGGAGATTCCCCTTGATACAAGAAAGGAATAAGATTGGCCCAGGCTTCAAGCTAGAAGACTCTTCATTTTATATTTGTGAGAAATCACTTTTGGGTCCATAGGAAAGCCAATACTATTAAAAGGGGTGAGGTATTAAAACGAACTGGTTGCTCAAGTGCTTAGAGATAGCCACCAAAAATACTTTGTCATTTTCCCACAATCATTCTGTCCAAAGCCACATACAAAAAACAGTGCCACCAATATTCTCAATTCGGCCCTACCGATTTTCATCCCACACAAACCCCTAGCCAAAGCCACCAAATCAGTGCAACCGAAACTGTGTCGGTGCTACCGAGTTTAGGTGACCGACTTTTTGTTGCCTCGATACACAAAATCGGAATTTTCGAGTTTAGATATCAGTGTCACCGAGTTGTTTTATGTGAACGTTAGCCACCTTTTCGATGTCACCGAGTTGTGTATATTGGTTACACCGAGATTCAAAAGTTGCTGCCTTTAGTGCAACTCGTTACCACCGAGTTCATGACTTCGGTGTCACCGAGTTGGTCACTACCTATATATACCCCTCCACCCATCTCTCATTCGTGAGAAAAGCACTCAGAACACACACTTCATAGCCAGATCCATTTTTCTGAGGGAGAGCCACCTACTCATGTGTTGAGATTAAGATATTCCAATCCAATCATTTGAAACTTGATCTATAGCCTGGCCAAGTTGCTTTGCGCCAAATCAACCTCTCCTACCCATGCCTACTCTGTGAGGGAGTGATAGTGTGTTGATGATACTATCTTTAGAAGCACAAGAGCAAGGAGTTCATCGTTCTACCACATCTATTACCTTTTGGAGGGTGGTGCCTCCTAGATTGGTTAGGTGTCGCATGGGAGCCTCCTACTTCGTGTTGTGGAGTTGAACCAAGATGTTTGTAAGAGCAAGAAGATCGCCTACTTCGTGAAGATATACCCTGAGTGAGGCTAGTCCTGTGTGGACAGAAGTCGTGGTGGAATAGACAAGGCCGCTTCTTCGTGGACCCCTTGTGGGTGGAGCCCTCCGTGGACTCTCATAGCTGTTACCCTCCGTGGCTTCAAGTCTCGACTAACATGGATGTAGGATAGTGCCACCAATTGGAACCATGCCAAAAATCGCCGTGTCAACCTCATATGTTTGATCTCCCTGCCTTACTCCTTTACTTTACACTTGCATCTTTTACTTTTCGGTGCTATACTCTTATAACTGCATATGCAGGGTGTACTTGACTTGCCATGATTGCTAAAACTGGGACACAACTAAAATTGGGAAAAGGCTAAGTTTTTTTCTTGTCAACTTGTGTAATCACTGCCCCTCTAGACATACTTTCAATCCTACAAGTGGTATCAGAGCTTTGGTCTCCATTGCATTGGTTTCACAACCTAGGAGAGTATGGCGTCTAGTGAGGTAAGTTATCACCGTAGAGGTCCGTACTTCGATGCCAATAATTTTGCTAGTTGGAAGCATAAGATGAAAATGCATATTCTTGGTTTTAGTCCTTCCGCATGGGATATTATTTGTGTTGGTGTGCAAGGTGATTTATTCGGAGAAGGGCGTGAACCGGATCGTGATGCGACAGCGGATGAAGTAAAGATGTTGCAATTCAACGCACAAGCTTGTGACATCACCTTCAACTGTCTATGCCCTAAAGAATTCAACAAAATCAGCCGCCTTGAGAATGCAAAAGAAATTTGGGATACTTTGATCGATATGCATGAAGGTACTGATTCTGTCACAGAATCCAAGTTGGATGTGCTCCAAAGTTAGCTTGACAAGTTCAAGATGAAGGATTGTGAAGGAGTCGCCGGACTGTACTCTAGGCTAGCTCTCATCACAAATGAGATTGTCGGCTTAAGAAGCGAAGAGATGACCGACAAATTCATCATCAAGAAAATACTTAGAGATGTTGATGGAAAGTATGACACCGTGTGCACATTGATCCAAATGATGCCAAACTACAAAGATCTCAAGCCAACTGAAGTCATTGGTAGGATTGTTGCTCATGAGATGTCACTCAAGGACAAAGATGAGGTGCACAACAAGTCAAGCGGTGCTTACAAAGCTTCAAGTGATGCTCCCTCTACTTCAAAGGACAATCTTGTCACTAATGAAGAGATAAGCCTCATGGTCAGAAAATTCAACAAGTTCTACAAGAGTAGACACAAAGAGATAAGCTCAAGCTCAAGACATGATGAGAAGCATTCGCCCAGTCGTGACCGAAACTGCTACAACTGTGGGAAGCCCGGACACTACTCCAATGAGCGCTCGGCTCCCTACAAACGAAGAGAAGAGTCACCTCGAAGATGAACCTCAAGGGATGAGTCACCTCGCAGAGAGAGAAGGATTAGAGAAGATCATTACGAATGGAGACACTCACGAAGAGGCAGTGAATCAGAGAGGAAGGACAAATACACCAATAGCAGCTCTACAAGAATACATCAAGCTCATGTTGGTGAATAGGTTTCTGGCTCCGACTGTGATAACCAATTCGAGAGAAGCTACCACTCCGACTCTGGCTATAGTCAAGCTGAAGTTGTTGCAGGCATTGCACTCGTTTCCTCCAACTCCTACGACATATTTGATTCACCAAATGAGGGGTTCAAAAATTGCTTCATGGCAAAAGGCCCCAAGGTATCACACGCCGAATATCTTGATTTTGATAGTGATGACGATGACTTGTCAGGTAAAGATGACTTGCTCTTTGATAAAACTAGTGATTGCACTAAAAAGGAACTTGCTAATTATCATGCTAGTCAAGAGAAGTCGAATGACGATGATAAGAAAGAAATTGAACGACTAACTAAAGAAATAAATACTCTTAAGTTAGCTCATGAAACTACTATAGAAGATCATATAGAGCTTGCAAGAACTCATGAGATGCTACGCTTCGAGAAGCTCAACTTGGAGCAAGAGCATGAGTTCCTAAAACCAATCAATGATTATCTTCCAAATACGAGTTATTCTTATCTAGCCAAATGACTACTCTTGTCTAATTTTGTTCCACGAGTTAAACCTAACAACACTAGTAACAAAGGCTAGAAAGTTTCACCATCTGCTAACAACAACATTAAAGATAAATCTAATGACGTTGTTGCTAGTAGCTCTCTTAATTCCACTAATGATTCTCTTAGCCGAGTTACACTTAGTGGCGACGTGTTTTTCGGAAAATAATTTCCATAAAACATGTCTCTGTGTTTACCAGTCCCAGGATTTGCTATTAGCTGGTAGACACTTACTTGATACACAATATCCAAGCAAAATATACAAAATCTGGGTTACAAGACCATGAAGGTCTACTGGGTTGAACAATAGTCTGAGGTTGACGGCGGAAGCGGCTCGAGGAATCTCCAATGCCCATGGGACTCCATTCCCACAGGAACAACTGACCTGGATAAATTCCTATCTCACAAGGGTGCTATCCTTGACTCCTAGGTTCCGGGGTTGACGGCATCGTGCTCCTCTCCGAAGGCAATCTAGCCAAGGCAATAGCCAAGGACAAGCCACTGAGTACTTTGAATGTACTCGCAAACATCAAGAAAACAATTAAGTTAAGCTGGTGAGATGCATTCAATTTCCACTAACAATTAAATCATGCCATTAGAGTTGAATACATGAATGTATTTATGAATATATGCTATGTTTCCACCAATGTTTTATAAACCAGCAAGGATGGTAATACAGAATAAGTAATAATGTGCGTGCCGCAGTCGGGCGTCTGAGTGACACCACATAAAGGGCTTATAAGAAATAATAAGCATGCCACAGTCGGGCGTCTGAGCGACACCACATAAAGGACTTATAAGAAGTAATAAGCATGCCACAGTCGGGCGTCTGAGCGACACCACATAAAGGGCTTATAAGAAATAATAAGCATGCAATAATCAGGCGTTTGAGCGACACCACATAAAGGTCTTATAAGAAATAATAAGCATGACACAGTCGGGCGTCTGAGCGACACCACATAAAGGGCTTATAAGAAATAATAATTAATATTGAATATCTAGGAGGTAGAACTGTCCCATGGATATCCAACAACATAATCATAGGGGTTAGTCTAGAGTAATAATCATAATATGATCCTCTCCCACATCATCATATGATATTCCACATCCATTATTATTATCACCGTTTATACTCCAAAGACCGACTCTAGGACCGACACTTGACTCGTCAAACAACGTCCTTGACTGGGGACACGGTTACTCGGATTGTTTTGACTCTATAGAGGGTGTACTCTTTACCCACAGCTCACGGTTTCTGATAGTCGACAAGACTAATCCCGCGTACGGCATTTTAGAAGCGGACACCCAGAATCAGCACAGACCGATTTTCCTCCACGAAGCCCGCCTTCACCCGGACGACGCTGCCGAGGCAAAACCATAAGACGGGGAGGCTCCGACCTCGACTAGCATGGAATCAAAAATTTATACCACGCGCTCACTGGGAAGGGCCATTCCCTCCCGGTCCCAGACCGGGAACACCCATGCCCCCTAACCAGATGACTGGATTTAGTCCATGGCCATGGGTACCTTGATACCGGCCCGTCTACTTGCTTTGTGACTGATAATAGGTCTACAACTGACTTTACCGAATTCATTATCCAGGAAACTGTGGTAGCACATTATAGAAGTATGACACGGACAAGACTCGATCTAGGTCGATACTGGAGTTAACCAAGTTTTACTGGCACCATCGTGCACATGTCATGACCAGGCCATAATCTATCACGTTCCGTGTGACTAGGTTATTCCACGACCTTTCATAACTAGCACATGCCATCATCATGTTTCACCATTGTTATAATGTGAGTAGCACGTAGGAAGAATGCAATGTATTATTTCATGCAAGATTATTATCAACATAACCTCAATTCACGCAATACAATCATCACACAACTTACGCAAAATTGGGATTCAAGATGCTTGCCTGAGGGGTTTGAGGAGGGTGGTTGTGTACCCCACATCTTGGAGTAGATATCCTCTCTTCAAATCCAATTTTGACAAATATTTGAATTAACACACATATTCAAATAAGAACACAAAAGTTCTTTGAATGATTTTGAAAAAAAATCTTAAAATAAAATAGATGAAATTCTAAACAAGTAGGAAAAACAATCAATTGATTTGGAGTTTCCTATAAAAAGTTAGAGCTATTCTAAGATTCTCTTTAAATCTGTTTTTTAAAATCAAAACAAAAGAAAACATTTCGGGCTATATACACTTTCTAACCGAGGAAGCGTAATCACTGAGACAACTACGAGGAAAATACGCTTTACTAACAGGAAGACGCACGAGGGGGTTTGCGCCTCTCAAGGCTATGGCTCACTCACCGACAGGCGGGGACCGCCTGTCGGGTTCTTCTCCCACCTCCTGCGCGTGCGTGGCTAAACAGAGGCGATCTTCCGGCGAGGCTCACCGGCGGCGTAGGGAACCTCCCATCGCGCTCCGACTATGTACACGCTCGTGGAAGTGAGCCGCATCCATTTTTGGCGGTTAGAGGTGAAAGTGCGTTATATCGACTAGAGGGGGGTGAATAGGAGATTTTTAGAATTTCATCACTGAGGAAATTCATTTTGAGGAAATTCCTCACTAATGACTAACTTACAGCGAAAACAGTAAAGGATCAGAAGTGCAAAGTTTCACAACGACAGTTTTTCGGAGTGAGGAATGTGAAAACAGATTACACTATGAGCAGGCACGCACAATACAGATGAGGATTAACTGACGTGAAGAATTTGGGGTTGAGGAAATTCAGAGAAAGTCTTCAGCAAATTCTTCAAACAGTGGCAGTGAAAGCAATCAACACATAATACGAGGAAAGTAAGGAGTTGAGGAATTAGAACCCGTTTCTCAGTGAAGACAGTCGTTGATGACCCAGTTCCAACTACTGTGACAGTCGTACATATGGTTTGGAGTGGCTTGGTATTGAAACCAAAGGACACACAGTCCCGGGACACACAGTCCCTACCGTGTTCTCCTTGGGCTAAGAACACACAGTCCTCGCCCAACACTCGTGGTAAGTCTTCAGGGAAGACTTCCAAACCCTCACAAACTTGGTCACCCGGTGATCCACAATTGACTGCTGGAAAGCTCTAGACCATGACGCCTAACCGTCTGGAGGATGCACACTCCTCAAAGGTAAAAGGCTTCAGTTCCACATAGGAACAACTTCTTCAGTGATGCTCAATCACTAGGTTTGGTTTGTGGTTTCGGTGTATGGTGTATTTCCTCACTGATGAATTACTCTCGAAGACTCTCAGGAATTGGGTTGCTCTTATGACAAGTGTCAGTTTCTAACGGAGCAGCCAACCAGCTAATGGTTGTGGGGGGTGGCTATTTATAGCCTGGGAGCATCCCGACATGATTTCACACTAATGCCCTTAAATAATATGACCGTTGGAGAGGATAAGACCAATGACTTGGCGTGGCTATCGAAACGGTCGGAACCCTCAACTATGAGAGTCCTCATGTCACTCATATTCCTCACTTGAGGCTTTTGATAGGATTTGGCTTGGGTTGAGCATCATGAGGAAATTCATTCCAAAGTGTAACTTCGACCCCCTTTAACAGTACGGTGTTCCTATTACTCAAATGCGAAGAAAATAAAACAGAAAGAGTAAATCTTCATGCTTCAAATTCTTCAAAGTGATTTTCTTCAGGACACATCGAATTCCTCAATTTGAGTATCTTCATGAGGAATATCAATTTCATCGCAGATTCCTCGCGATTCGTTTCTTTAGCTTCAGACCAATTTCTTCAACCGAAGATATATATTTTTAGGGGTCGATATTCTTCAAATATCTCAAACTCCTCAATGACTTATAGTTCCTGTGTACACTCATAAACACATTAGATACTTAACCTATAAGTCTTCAAACCACCAAAATCACTAAGGGGCGCTGGATGCACTTACAATCTCCCACTTTTTGGTGGTTGATGACAATTAGGTTAAGTCTTCAACAGGTATCAAAAATATGAAGTCTAAATACTCATTTGAGGAATTTGAAATCAAGATTCAGTGAGACTCCCCCTGAAGATGTGCATATTATGAGGATTTTGCTTTTCATAGCAAATGCACATTGATGATTTATATCATGGAGATCTCCCCCTGAGTCTTGTCAATCATGCATACATGTAACATATCATATGAAGAAAATGAAAATGCATGATGACAAATGGTATCTGACGAATTCCAGCATGCGTGCATTAAAACTTGAGGAATAAGCATGCGAAGAAAAACGTTCAAAAGCGTCAGAGTACCATCGGGCTCAAGTTACAACTCGTTCAAAAGATCCAAGAGTTTGTAACTTAAATATAGTTCATAAGCCCCAAAAATATCCCGCTTGAAGACTAACTCTCAAGTTTCTCCCCCTTTGTCATCAAGTGACAAAAAGGGACAAACTGAGGACTAACGCCCGTGAAGACTTCACTTCTTGGCGGTTGAGGAAGAGCCATGATGCTTCTTGGGAGTAGTCTTCTTCCTTGGACCGCTAGCAGTGTCGAGCTGTTCTTCATCAGTTTCAGCAATGTGGAATGAAGAAAAGGAGCTGTCTTCAAGGTCTGGAACTGGAATAGGCCTGAACTTCTTCTTGAGAGGCCACGACCATTCAAAGTCTCGCTCAAAGTCCATTTCTTCAAGCTCAGTCTGAGTCTTCAGATGTGCAATTGTAGCCCAGGTGCGATCAAAAACCTCATGCGGATAGTGATGGTTGAGCTTCACAAAGTTCTGTGTTTTCGTGAGGGTTTTCACAATGGCACCAAACTGGCGTTTGACCCACTTGTGATTGCGATCCACCTTCTGGTGAAGACTGAGGAGGAGCTCTCTTCTATTCATCACTCGAGGAGGAACGGGGCTTGCCGGACGAGTCTCAGTATCATCCCATGAAGAATAAGCTTCTGGCTCTCTAAACTAGCCATCAAGGGGCCTACTGCCTTCTTCGATCACTGATTTGCCTTTCCCTTCAATGGGCTCGGAAGTCTTCTTGTTGACCGAATTAGGAGGCATATAACCAACATGGTTTTGGAAATCAGCATGGAAGTTGATGCCTGTCCTTGTCCTGATGAATCTCATGATCCATGGGGCATATATCTTGTGATCAAAAGGACACATAGTATTGTCGGCCAAAGTCCTCAAGAAGAAATCATGGATGTTGATAGGAATACCATGAATGATGTTTAAGAGGATATTCTTCATGAGGCCTACGACATCTTCTTCATCATCATGACCTTTGATCAGCGCAAGCACACTTCAGAGGATTCTGTAGACAGACCTGGGTGTATACTTGAGCTCGTGGACGAGGAAGGTTGTTCTCGGTGGGTTTCCTTCAGCCAAAGGCTTCATGAGGACTTCGATCATCCCATTGGGCATCTCACGCTCACCATAAAGCTTCACAACCTCATCCGAGGGAATTGGTACAGGCAGTTCACGGAGGAGTTTAGTAGCAGGAGCCTTGTAGTGAGTGTTTTGGGTCACCCAATCAAACACCCAAGTGTTAATGTCTTCACGGTTGCCGGATATGTGAAGAGTGGCATAGAACAGAAGAATTAGCTCGCTGTTCTAGTCAGAGATGTCGGAGCACATTGGTAGTAAACCAGCATCATGGAGTACATTGAGGACTGGCTCTAGGCACGGTATAGCTTCAAGTTCAACGTGAGGAATATGCGTGTGGTGGAATATCTTGTGTCGTCCACATAGCACAAAGGCATAGTAATTCATTTGTGTCCTTGTCTAAAACTTCAGATGCCTCATGTGAGGCTTGTCATAGGGGTTCTCTCCAATGACGTACATGCGTTCTTCAAAGAAATTCTCCTTTTAAAACTTAGGACGCTTGGAGAATGGCTGACGCTGAACTGGCTGAAGGTTTTGCTGAGGAACAGGAGGGGAGACAACAATTGCAGTCTCGGGGTTGAGCACGACGAATGCATTGTCTTGGTCAGGTGCATTTTCCTCAGCATTTTCCTCAGGTTGAGGAATTTCACCAGCTGGTACTTCAGGCTGAGGAGATGGTTCTGGCTGGGCGTCAGGCTCAGGGGCGTGCTCTGGCTGTGCATCAGGCTGAGGGATAGTTTCATCTTGCTCATTTGGAGGAGTTGGGTCACTCTGTTCCTCATCATGCATGAAGATTTTGCTCAGAGCTTTGAATTTCATCAGCTTGAGGATTTTCAGGTTGTTCTTCCTCAGCTGGCTTGGTGGTAGAGTTAGTTTCTTCAGCTGGTGCAGCTGATCCTTGAGCAGTGTCTTTCTGAGGAATGAAGGGCTGAGCACTGTCGTCAATACGAATTTCTTCGTCAGTGTGTTCCTTAGCGGCAGCATCCTTCATTTCGTCATCTGCCCCTTTTGCTTGATCATGAAGGATGACCATTTCATAAGAAGGAGCGACATTTAGGGGCATAGGGTCCAGAGGAGCAGTTTCGTCAAGTGCTTTGAGGCGCTTGGCCTCTGTTTCTTCTTCTGTTGAGGAGGCCTTTCTCTTTTTGGCTTCCTCAATCAAGGGCTGAGAAGTTGGTGCTCGGGGTGCAGCCTTCTTGTTGTAGTCATCAACAGCTTTAGTGGCCAGCTTGATGAAATTTCTCTTGAGGCTCTTACGATCTGACAGCTTGGAGTACTTGTCAGTCAAATGCTTCAGCTCTGCCTGTGTTGATACCAGTGCATCAGGCGTCAAGCTGAGGAGATTTTTCTTGAGGAATTTCTCCTTTTTAAGCTTTGCAACCTTGGCCTGCTTGACCTGCTGTTCTTTCCACTTGGCTTCATTGATGAAAGTGGCCACCATGTGGCTAATGCCAGGGGGAAGTTTCAAATCATCAAGCGGTGTGTTTGGGTTCTCATACCAGATGTTGTTGTAGTCAAGGAGGACCTTGGGGTCCATGGCCAGAGGAATGGCACTGCCTGATGCTTGAGCAACTATTTCCTGCTTGTTTCTGATGATGGCTTGCAGGGTTTGATCATCATATTCATCACTGCCCTCTGATGCAGACGGGACGGTGATGATTTTGCTCGGGCTTGGTAGAGTTGCTCGTTCAGCAGACACCTGAGTCTTCACAGGAGGTGGTGAAGACTTTGTCTCCGAGCTGGTTGCAGCTGGGAGTGAGGAGCTGGAGTTGGCGGTCATAGGCTTCATGACTTGCTTCTATACTGTTTTCTCTTGAGGCTTTGGTGGTGGTCCTGAGGATTTTGGAGATGAAGAGATTGGCACTGAGGATTTTGGCGCTGATGGTTTTGGTGCTGAAGGTTTTTATAACTGATGCTTGAGCAGACTTCTCTTGAGGCTTTGGAGCCCTTGGCTTTGACGACACAGACTGCATTTGAGGAAGTTCTGAACGAGAGGTCTCAGCGGCAGAGCAAGTAGCAGCAGCTTAGGATTCATTGAATTTCCTCGCTGCAGCTTCTGCCTGCTTCTTGAGCTTGGCCAGATGCTTTTCCTTCTCATCTGGATAGTCATCAATGGTCTTGAGGCTTGAGGGATGTGCTACTTGATGATCCTCAAGTGGGGCCCGTTTGCCACGGGACTTCAGAGCAAATTTCTTCGCATACTTGGCAGTCACAAACCTGTATTCTTTCCATTCCTTCGCCCATCGGCGCTCTATCTTCTGCAACGGTATCTTTCTCTTGGCCATTTGTCTCATTTTCATCTGGTGTGCAATAGTCCAAGTAAATATCCTTAGGGATATCCACAGTTGTGTTTTGCTCAAGTTTCTTTCCTCCCTTCTGTTTTCTGTCATCCTACATTTTCTTCAGCTGAGGATTTTGCTGATGAGATTGAACTCTTGAGGATTCCGATGAGACTTGAAGATTTTCTTCCAGAAACGTTGCAGTTAATGTGATGAGAACCGAGAGATTCATCAGTTGACATGTGTGTACCTGTGAACAGAGTATAGTTGCGAGGAAAAGTAGGTTCCGATCACATTCACTTAGCAGAAATATCAACTTGAAGAAATAGCTATAAGTGAATGTTGTTGAGGACTTGAAATCACAGTCTATCTAGTCAAATGAAAGTCATCACGTGTTTTTGAAGATTTTGTAATAAATCGTCAGAATGAAGAACAGCTGTTTTGAAGAAAAACACATTTTGAGGAAATGGAACATTTGAAGAAAATCAACTTGAGGAATTTCACATTGGGCGGTGGCGTGACCCACCATATAAGAATGTTGATTACAAACGCCGCGTACAATTGTCGTAGGGCCCTGAGAATCAATTTCTTCGTTGATATCTTCACATTCAGAATGACATTCTTCATCAGTTGAAGAAAATCGATTCATCATGTGTTGCACATCTAAGTCATAATTTTGCATAAGTGTTAGGATGTGTGCATGTTTTTACAAAACATTTGAAGATTGTAAGATATTTAGCTCACACCGCAACTTGCAAAACCTTTTCTCATCCAAGGTCTTAGTGAAGATATCTGCCAGTTGATCATCAGTCTTCACATGGTCGATGAGGATATTGCCCTTGAGGACATGGTCCCGAAGAAAATGATGACGAATCTAGATGTGCTTGGTCTTCGAGTGCTGTACTGGGTTGTATGCAATCTTGATAGCACTCTCATTGTCATAGTAGAGAGGCACATTCTTCATGTTGATGTCGTAGTCCTTGAGGGTTTGCTTCATCCATAGTAATTGAGCACAACATGAACCAGCAGCAATGTACTCAACTTCGGAAGTGGAGAGTGATACGCAGTTCTGCTTCTTTGAGGACCAGCAAACTAGTGATCTTCCGAGGAAATGGCATGTGCCAGAAGTTGACTTGCGATCCACACGGTCACCAGCATAGTCAGAATCAGAATACCCCACCAGATGAAGATTTGAGCCCTTGAGATACCATAATCCTAGTGTTGGTGTTTGAGCTAAGTATCGAAGAATATGCTTCACAGCCTTATGGTGTGATTCCTTCGGTTTTTCTTGAAAATGTGCACACATGCAAACACTAAGCATTGTATCTGGCCTAGATGCACATAGATACAATAAAGAACCAATCATAGAACGATATACCTGCTGATCGAAATCTTTACCATTTTCATCAGTGCCGAGGTGGCCGTTGGTCGGCATTGGAGTCTTGGCACCTTTGCATTCATGCATGTCGAATTTCCTTAGAACATCCTGGAGGTATTTCTCCTGTGATATGAAGATTACATTGCTTTGTTGACGAATTTGAAGACCTAAGAAGAATTTCAGCTCCCCCATCATGGACATCTGATAATCTTCACTCATCATGTAAGCAAATTCATCACTGTATCGTTTGTCACTACAGCCAAATATGATATCATCGACATATATTTGACACACAAATAGCTCATTATCATAGGATTTAGTGAAAATAGTTGGATCGAGTGAACCAGGTTTGAAGCCTTTCTTCATGAGGAATTCCTTCAATGTATCATACCATGCCCGAGGGGCTTGCTTGAGACCATAAAGAGCCTTTTTGAGTCTGAAGACTTTGTCTGGATTCTTTGGATCCTCAAAACCTGGGGGCTGAGCAACATATACTTCTTCCTCAAGCTTACCATTGAGGAATGCACTTTTCACATCCATTTGATATAAGATGATGTTATGATGATTAGCATAAGCAAGTAGTATTTGAATGGCTTCAAGTCTAGCAAGAGGTGCAAAAGTTTCATCGAAATCTATTCCTTCAACCTCGGTGTAGCCTTGGGCTACAAGTCGTGCCTTGTTCCTCACCACTTGACCGTCCTCATCTTTCTTGTTTCGGAAAATCCACTTGGTGCCGATGATGTTGTGCTTGCAAGGATCTGGTCGTTTGACGAGCTCCCATACGTCATTCAGCTTGAATTGAAGAAGTTCGTCTTGCATAGCTTGGATCCACTCCGGTTCCAGAAAAGCCTCAACAACTTTTGAGGGTTCTGTGATGGATACAAAGGAAAAATGCCCACAAAAGTTAACTAAGTGTGAAGCTTTTGAGCGAGTGAGAGGACCTAGCGCGTTGATGTCGTTGAGGATTTTGTCAAGTTCTACTTCATTTGCAATCCTCGGATGAGCTGGTTGAGGATTTCGTCTGGGCTGAGGAAGTGGTTCAGGTGCAATTTCCTCAGGAGCATCTTCTTGATTTTCATTAGTGATGGGAATTGTTTCTTCACCAATTTCCTCAGTGGGGACAATGTCTTCAGTAGGTTTGAGCTTTATTGCTTTCTCAGGAGACAGTTTATCTGGATCAGAAGGCAATTGCTCTCTTTGCGAGCCATTAGTTTCATCAAACCGCACATCTACAGTCTCAACAACTTTGTTGTGATAGTTGTTGAAGACTCTGTAAGTGTGCGAGTCCTTTCCATAACCGAGCATAAAACCTTCATGTGCCTTAGGTGCAAATTTTGAGCTATGGTGAGGATCTCTAATCCAGCATTTTGCACCGAAGACTTTTAAATAACTTACATTGGGTTTCTTGTCAGTGAGGAGTTCATATGAGGTTTTCTTGAGGAATTTGTGAAGATATACCCTGTTGATGATGTGGCATGCATTGTTGATTGCTTCAAGCCAAAAGCGACGAGGAGTCTGATATTCTTCAAGCATAGTTCTTGCCATTTCAACCAGAGTCATGTTCTTCCTTTCGACGACACCATTCTGCTGAGGAGTATAAGGAGGAGATAATTCGTGAGTAATACCAATTTCATCAAGATAATCATCAAGACTAGTGTTTTTGAACTTGGTTCCATTATCACTCGTGATATGTTTGATCTTGATGCCAAAGTTCGTCGAGGCCCTTGAAGAAAATCGTTTGAAGATTTCCTGCACTTCACTTTTATACACTATGATATGCACCCAAGTATATCTGGAATAATCATCAACTATGACGAAGCCATATAAAGATGCTGCATTGGTTAGTGTGGCATAGTGAGTAGGTCCAAATAGATCCATATGAAGCAATTCGAATGGATGAGTAGTGGTCATGATAGTCTTCGAGGGATGCTTGGATCTGGTCATTTTCCTAGATTCACAAGCACCGCAGAGATGATCCTTGAGGAATTTGACTGATTCGATGCCGATGACATGCTTTTTCTTCGCGAGCGTGTGCAAATTCCTCATGCCTGCATGACCTAGTCTTCGGTGCCACAACCATCCTTCTGAGGTTTTTGCTAGTAAGCAAGTGGCTGGTTGAGGACCTGTAGAGAAATCAACAATGTACAAATCCCCTCTTCTTACACCTTCGAAGACTTTGGATCTGTCAGATTCCATGATGACTACACATCTATATCTACCAAAGGTAACAATCATATCAAGATCACAAAGCATCGAGACTGACATGAGGTTAAAACCAAGGGATTCAACAAGCATCACTTTGTCTATATGCCTATCCTTGGAAATAGCCACTTTGCCAAGTCCCAATACCTTGCTTTTACCTTTGTCAGCATATGTGATTTGCTTCAGAGGTGATGGAGTTAGTGGCATATTCATCAGTAAGCTTTTATCACCAGTCATGTGATGTGTGCAACCACTATCAAGAACCCACTCAGTATTCTTGGGTTTGTCATCCTGCAGATGAATTAGTACAACTTACCATCTCATATGCTTCATATTTGAAGAATATGATATCAATTTCATCAGATAAGTATTTCATCACAACAGAAATATAAGGACGTGTGAAATATTTCTATTTATTCAATCATTAGCTTGCGTCCTATCAAGCATTTCCTCAGGTCTCCAGCAAATTCTTCAGATGATGATTTTCATCTGGAGACCTGACCTGCAGAAGTGATTAGTTCGATTTCTTCACCACCCACATCTGAAGGGGTGGCAAAGCATTCATCATCCTGCGAGCACCATATGAGAAAGGTGGCATTGAAGCCAATGCACTACTCTTAACAGTAGGGGGGTTGAAGTACTCATATGAATATGCAGAGAACTGGTTTGAGGATTTATGAACATAATGATTTGAGGAGTAACGCTCATATTCATATTCCTTGTAGTCTCCCTGCATGTTAGATGCATTAGCACGGGTACGAGCATAGTTTTGACGAGTTGAGGATTTTGATCCTCTTGAAGACTTTGGTCCTCCCGAGGAATTTGATCTGGGGTTCAAATTCTTTAGTGATGGTGTCATGAGGACATTCACCTAAAGATTTTCAACACAGTTTTTGGGAACCCAGATTTTCCTAAAGGGAGGGCCATTCCTGCAGTTAGTTCCAACATATCGAGCAAATACTTCACCAGATTGATTTTTGAATAGTTTATAGTTGGAGTCAAATGACTCATCTGAGGAATAGGATAATTCACATGAAAAGCCAGTTAGATTAGATGGATCAAAAGGAGGCCCAGTAGCAGCAACCCATGAGGTTTTGGAATATAGCTCAGGTTTCCAATAAGATCCATGAGCATTTAATTTCCTCTCAAAGGCAATTCCTTCTTTCCTCGGGTTCCTGTTCAAGATCTGCTTTTTGAGCACATCACAAAGGGTTTGATGTCCTTTGAGGATTTTGTATATGCCTGTCACGTACAATTCCTTCAACCCTGCATTTTCATCAGTAACATTTGTGTTTTCCTCAAGTGAGGAAATAGACACAACAGGTGCAGTTGAAGAATTTGTAGTAATAGTAGCATTTGATGATTCTGGTGAGGAATTAGTAGTTTCGCGTTCAATGCACTTAAGACATGGAGGAATGAATTCAACTTGACTAGGGTTGATCTGTTGAGCCAGTAATGTATCATTTTCCATACGAAGATAATCATGAGACATCCTCAGCTTCTCAAGATCAAGCTTCCTTTGAAGAAATTCATAGGAAAGCTTCTCATGATCAGTGAGGAGTGTATCATAACGATCCTGAAGATTATCAAATCTAGACTGAAGACTTTTCACATCTTCAGTGAGGATTTGGGTAAGGTTCATTTCATCATTCAACAGGTCATCACTTTTATCTAGCAGTTTCTGAAGCTTTTCCAGGGCAGTTTGTTGTTTAGTGGCAATGATCGGAAGTTTACTGTAACTGGGTTTCTTATAATCATCAGGTTCACAGTCACTTGAATCAGAGGAGGAGGCATTATTTGGTACCTTTGAACCTTTTGCCATGAAGCAATAGGTTGGAGCGAAGTCATCAGCATAGTCATCAGTGTGGATGGTGCAATCATTTTCTTCAAGATTGAAGATTGACTTAGTGACGAAAGTGGTTTCCAGTGCAAGACTAGCCTATCCGGATTCTCAGTCTTCATCAGAACCCTCTTCTTCATCACATTCTTCTGATTCTGCCTCAGAGTCCATTTCCTTGCCAATAAGTGCCCGAGCCTTTCTGAAACTAGTCTTCTTATGCGATGAGAGCTTTGAAGATGAGGATTTTGAAGATTTCTTCTTCTTTTTCGAGTCATCAAAACTGTCATCCTTGTATTTCTTCTTCTTTGATTCCTTTCCCCAACGGGGACAATCAGCAATGTAATGACCTGATTTCTTGCACTTGTGGCAAGTTCGTTTCTTGTAGTCCTCGGATGAAGATTCTGATTTCCTCATGTCTCTTCTTGAAGATTTACCGAACTAGCCACGTCGTGTAAATCTCTGGAATTTCCTCACGAGCATTGCAAGCTCCTATCCAAATTCTTCAGGGTCACCAATGTTGTCATCTGTGTCTTCTTCTTCAGATGAGGAAATTGCTCTAGCCTTCAGTGCACGTGGTCTGGAATAGCTTGGTCCATATAGATCTTTCTTTTCTTCTAGCTGGAATTCATGAGTATTTAGCCTTTCGAGTATATCAACTCGATCAAGCATCTTGTAGTCTGGTCTTTCTTGAATCATCAGAACTAAAGTATCAAATGAAGAATCCAAAGATCTCAGCAGTTTCTTCACAACTTCGTGATCAGTGATGTCTCGAGCTCCCAGTGCTTGCAGTTCATTTGATATGTCAGTCAGGCGATCAAAGGTGTCTTGGCAGCTTTCATTGTCATGTCTCTTGAAACGATTGAAGAGATTGCGAAGAATATCAACATGAGAGTCACGCTGGGTTGATACTCCTTCATTTACCTTGCACAGTCTCTCCCAGATCAGTCTCGCAGAGCCCAAAGCACTTACTCTTCCAAACTGGCCTGGGCTCAGATGGCCACAGATGATATTCTTCGCTTGAGAATCGAGTTGCTTGAATTTCTTCACATCAGCAGCAGAGACACTAGCAGAGATGATGGGGACGCCATGTTCCACAATATACCAGAGATCATTATCAATAGCTTGTAGATGCATTTGCATTTTGTTCTTCCAGAAGGGAAAGTTCTTTCCTTCGAAGGTAGGACATGCTGCAGTCACCTTAAACATGCCTGCAGTCGACATAACTAAAACTCCAGGTGGTTACACCAAAATCACACAGAACAAGGGAGTACCTTGCTATGATACCAATTGAAAGTGCGTTATATCGACTAGAGGGGGGTGAATAGGAGGTTTTTAGAATTTCATCACTGGGGAAATTCCTTTTGAGGAAATTCCTCACTGATGACTAACTTACAGCGAAAACAGTAAAGGATCAGAAGTGCAAAGTTTCACAACAGCAGTTTTTCGGAGTGAGGAATGTGAAAACAGATTACACTGTGAGCAGGCACGCAGAATACAGATGAGGATTAACTGACGTGAAGAATTTGGGGTTGAGGAAATTCAGAGAAAGTCTTCAGAAAATTCTTCAAATAGTGGCAGTGAAAGTCATCAACACATAATACGAGGAAAGTAAGGAGTTGAGGAATTAGAACCTGTTTCTCAATGAAGATAGTCGTTGATGACCCAGTTCCAACTGATGTGATAGTCATACATCTGGTTTGGAGCGGCTTGGTATTGAAACCAAAGGACACACAGTCCCGGGACACACAGTCCCTACCGTGTTCTCCTTGGGCAAAGAACACACAGTCCTCGCCCAACACTCGTGGTAAGTCTTCAGGGCAGAGTTCCAAACCCTCACAAACATGGTCACCCGGCGATCCACAATTGACTGCTGGAAAGATCTAGACCATGACGCCTAACCGTCTGGAGGATGCACAGTCCTCAAAGGTAAAAGGCTTCAGTTCCACATAGGAACAACTTCTTGAGTGATGCTCAATCACTAGGTTTGGTTTGTGGTTTCGGTGTATGGTGTATTTCCTCACTGATGAATTACTCTCGAAGACTCTCAGGAATTGGGTTGCTCTTATGACAAGTGTCAGTTTCTAACGGAGCAGCCAACCAGCTAATGGTTGTGGGGGTGGCTCTTTATAGCCTGGGAGCATCCCGACATGATTTGACACTAATGCCCTTAAATAATAAGACTGTTGGAGATGATAAGACCAATGACTTGGCGTGGCTATCGAAACGGTTGGAACCCTCAACTGTGAGAGTCCTCATGTCACTCGTATTCCTTACTTGAGGCTTTTGATAGGATTAGGCTTGGGTTGAGCATCATGAGGAAACTCATTCCGAAGTGTAACTTCGACCCCCTTTAACAGTACGGTGTTCCTATTACTCAAATGCGAAGAAAATAAAACAGAAAGAGTAAATATTCATGCTTCAAATTCTTCAAAGTGATTTTCTTCACGACACACCGAATTCCTCAATTTCAGTATCTTCATGAGGAATATCAATTTCATCGCAGATTCCTCATGATTCATTTCTTCAGCTTCAGACCAATTTCTTCAACCGAAGATATATATTTTTAGGGGTCGATATTCTTCAAATATCTCAAACTCCTCAATGACTTACTGATCCTGTGTACACTCATAAACACATTAGATACTTAACCTATAAGTCTTCAAACCACCAAAATCACTAAGGGGCGCTAGATGCACTTACAAGAGGCGAGACGGAGGTTGGGGCTGGGCGGGGCTTCAGCGATGGCAGAAGTAGCTTCGGCCATCCTGCATCCTTGGCCTCAGGTGGCTCCCGGCCATGCACGACGATGGGAATGGGTTCCCTGGGGTCTGGGTAAGCTATTTGTGGTCTTGGGAGTATGAGAGGGGCTTTGGGCTGCCGGGATCGAGCAGGAGGTTGACGATGGCGCTGTTGTAGTAGAGGAGGCACAGAAGAGGCTCTGGCTAAATCGAGGTGAAGGGGAGGGACCTGAGGTTCTATGGGGGGGTCCTGATGCTCAAGGGGGCTCGAGGCTCTCTTATATAGCCAGCTCAAAGCGGTTCCATGGCAGCTTGTGGATAAGGCTAACGGCGGTAAGCCTGGCAATCGGCAGGGGGCAGCGGGGCGATGATAGAGCTCAGCAGGGGCAGCAGAGCAGCGGGGCAGCAGCAGCTCGTGCGGAAGAGGCGGTCCAGGGGGCAACTAGCGACCGGGGATGGCTTGGGCGGTGCCTGCCACTGCAGCAGTAGAGAAGAGGCCACGCCCGTCGTGCTGCCGCTGCAGGTCCAGCACAGGGGCGACGACCAACTGTCGGGGAGAGGGGGTTGACGCAGCTCTGCATCAGACCAAAAGGGCGAGGAATCGGGGCACGGTGGCTCGGCACAGGCGCGTGCAAAACGTGCGCTCTGGTGCACCCACAGCGTGCACGTAGGGTGCGCGACGCATTGCCAGTCACTCCCAACGACCTCCACAACAGCCCAAACAAAACAGGGTCACGTTATGGATCAAAACCAACCTCCAAGACATCCTAGTTGGGCTCGATCATCAACTCCACAATGCAGATTCAAAGTCATGCCAATTTTGGTCATGCTCCAAAAGTGCTTGATGAAATGCGAGGGGCTCCAAATGATCTTTCATGACCACCCAATTCTCCAGATCAGTGTCTCTCTAAGTGTTAGCAATGGTGGTAGGGTTAGTTTGGGAAATCAAAACTAGCTAATGCAAAATTTTGAAGAACACATTTCTGGAAAGAAACTTGGAGCTATTATCACATGCACTTACTTTCATCCGATGGGGCTCAACTCCTGGGGTTAAGGTTTTGGTAGGGTGCCATACAAGCATGCAAAATAACAAATAAATTGGAGCAAGAAAAACTATGGTTGTAGTGCAAAGCATCAATATGGACCAGAACAAAAAAAGGATGTTATGCTAAATTTTTACAAACCACATAGTGGGATTTTTGCATAAAATGAATCTTATGCTATACTTGACGTCCCAAATTTTTTGTAGAATTTTGAAAGATTATTTCTAGGGATTGTAGTACAAACTCAAATCTGGCCCAGATTAGAAAAGTAGTTAATGTGATCAAAATATCCAAAACAGTTGAGTAGGTTTTTGCATAATTGTGATCCAGGGACATCAAAGGTCATCTGCAAATTTTTATAGAAATTTTAGAAGAAGTGATCACAAGGTTGCAGTGCAAAACAGACCTTTAAAGAAAATATAAATCTGTTTTGAATAAAGGAAATCTTGGTAAAAATATTAAAATAAAATATCCCAATAAGTTACTAGAAGAAAATAAATGTTTTTATGCAAGTATTCATATTCCAACATAAATTATCAAAAACATTTACCTAGGGAAAACATCCTATAAAGGAGAAGGAGTGTTTCAAAGATTAACTAAAAATCTAGAAATTCATATATTAAATAGAATTGACCAAAATAATATTACCATCTAATTTAATAAATAATTCAAAATGATCTCAATTAAGGGCTCAAGTATTAAAAGATCTTTAAAAAGCCCCTTCAAATAAAAAGTTTTTTTTGGAGAGAGGCTTTGAAAAGAGACATGAAGCAATTTATTTTATTTTCCAAAAAATTTATTCTAGGCTATATTTTATTACAGAAAAATATTATTAAAATTTTGGGGTGTGACACAGTTGTGCAAGAAACTGATTTATTGAAAGGGATTATAGAGAGAGGTGTCTTCAAGAGTCTTGCGAGAAGTAACAAATTTGAGGAAAATGTGCGCAAGCAAGGAGGACACTGGAAGAACCAAGGTGTTGGCAACTTCAAAGTCAACAGAAATGTTTGGGAAGAAGGTCCATATCCCACTCCCAAGTTTCATCCTCAAGAGGAGAAGTATGATCCTACTCATACCAAGGGAACAAGCTCACAAGATGGCCTTCTACCACAAGACCTCAAGGGAAAAGGGAAGCTCCAAGAGGAGCTTGACTTATTAGAAGAGGAACCCCAAGGCAAGGTCAAGTGGATTCCCAAGGACACGACTAGCACTACCTCATCTGGTGCTACCACAACTCAAAGGACTCCCATCAGGTTGATATGGATCCCCAAGAGGATGAACTAGAAAGTTCTTGAGGGGTGGTTCCGCCAATGAAATTCACTCTTATTCTTTTTGGCAAAGACTGTATGCAATCAACCTCAACCACATGCATTAGTTCATGGAGTCACACATTCCCTCAAAGGTAAGCAAGGTATGAGGTAATTAATGTATCTTTGGACATCATCCCATATGTATTTCACTCCATGTCCATAGATATTCTTGCATGTGTTCCTTGTGCTTTGGGACTAACCCATGTAGGCGAGAAGAGTAAGAAACAACAAGGATTGCTTCTAACTCAAGATGATCTTCAGCAACATTGAGCATCCACCATTACTTCACCTACTTGAAGTCTTTTACGATGAAAGCCAAGGTTAGTTTATCCCTCTTAGGGGGGATCTCATATCAAGGGGGAGCTTTACTCTAAATCTTGAGTATAAGCATCTCCTAAGGATATGAACACATTAATGCTTTCACTACTGGAATTCATAATTTTGCCGTCTGCTTGGCCTTTGCCGTCTGCTGAGGCATGGTAAAGGTACTCTTTGCCGTCAGCTCTCACAGTGCTCACGGCAAAGTGGTGGCTGATGGCAAAGGTTTATTTTGCTGTCGGCCACCTCTTTGTCGTCCGCTGGCGGACGACAAAGAAGCCCTATGCGGACGACAAAGGCTGGGTAGACAGCAAAGTCCCCCCAAACGGCCAAAACCCCACCCCACCCACTGCTCCCCTTTGACGTATGCGTGGGACCCCTTTGCCATCCGCCTGAGAGCACGGCGGACGGCAAAGGGGACGGTGGCCCACCAACCACACTAACGGCTGCCCCCACCCAATGCCTATCCCACCCCGCCCCTTTGTCGTCTGCCTGGGAGTCCTTTGCCGTGTGCCTGGGAGCACGGGGATGACAAAGGGGCAGCCCACCAACCACACTCACGCCCGCCCCTCCAACCGTCGCTTCCCACGTAGCCCCAGTGCATCTGCTCGAATCCCCCACTCCACCCCGCGCCGCCTGCCGACGTCCCGCTGCTCGAATCCCGCCGTCCGACACCCGCGCCGCCTGCCGACGTCCCTCCGCGCCGACGTCCCTCCGCGTCGACGTCCCTCTGAGCCGACCCGTCGTCCCGCTGCTCCGGCCCAAAAAGATCGCGCCGCGTCGCCCCCTCATCCACCACCGCGCCCTCCTCCACCACCGCGCCCTCCTCCTCCCCACTACCCCCTCCTTCACCACCGTGCCACCCCTACTCCACCACTACCCCTTCCAACCAGCGCACCGCCTCCTCCCCGCGCCCCCTCCTCCTCTACGGTTGTCCTCCCTGCGCCGTCCTCATCGCCTGGCCGCCCCCCTCCCGTGAGTCCCTATTTTTTTCCTTTTTCGTATAATTTGTTAATTAGGTTAGTTAGGTTAGTTGTTAATTACCTACTGTTAATTAGGTTAGTTAGTTTAGTTGTTAGTGGTAATGCCCATTCAAATTTTGGATCTTGTTCGTGTTAGTTCTTAGTTTGTAGGTTAGTTAATTACTAGATTTAGTGGTAGTTTAGTTAGTTGGTACATTCTGTTTAGTTAGTTGCTAGTTTAGTTAGTTGTTATATTTAGTTAGTTAATTAGTAGATTTTTTGTACCCTATGCCCGATAGCAGACAAGTTTCACTACGAAGCTCCCCTACACTTACCCTAGCTAGCTTATGCGCGGCCATATTACCCGAACGACAAATCCAACTGACCTTGAACTCATCAAAAGAATTAAGCATTGTCTTGATATCTTGTACCCAAGGCCCGACAACAGACAAGTTCCTACCTGGATGATTAATATTCACCACCAGTGCCCTGCTATCCAGTTCCAAAGGTGCCCGTTGGATTTTAGGACAAACAGCTACCTATAGTGCCCTTCTGCACGCCAACGCTTCTACCACTTTGGGATCAGCAATGCCTGGGAAGAAATGGCTAACTACGGACAAGAACATCGCATTATGATCCCGGAATACTACGCCACCACCACCGTTTTTTCCTTGCTTCGAGACCGCGCCATCGGAGTTTATTTTTTTACCCATCCATTGACTGGAGGCTCCCATTTCTCGATGGTTTTTGGCTCCGGCTGTGACACCCTTGTCTCGTTCGCTGCTTTCCAATCTGGCAGTTGCACCTTCAAAGAATCTATTATTTCATGTGGCTGCCGCCCCTCCCTTGTGTTGTTTCTGGCGAGCCATAGCCCGTAAGTAGCCTGTAGCATGAGCTCCTTCTCATGGCGAGCAGCGGCACCGAGCATTCAAGCAACCAAGATGAGAGAGCCTTCTGGGAGGTCAAATTAACTAGTGGACTAGCCACCATCACGCCCAGCTCCTCTTCCATCAGTTGCCAGAATGTGACCGAGTGTTGACTAGTGGTAGATTCTGTTAATTAGTAGATTTAGTAGGTAGTTTAGTGGTAGATTCTGTTTTGTTAATTAGTGGTAGGTAGATTCTTTTTTAGTTACTTAGTGGTAGATTCTGTAGGTTAGTTAATTAGTGGCAGGTCAAATTAACCGGTGCACTATGTTGTGGTGTGTGTGCTTCCACCGGACAAAACAATGAAATTTTGAAACATCCATGTGAACCATAATATTCTCAACAACCCCCGACGCCATTCATCCTCGACCCTCGACCCCCTACCCCGACCCCCGACGCCACTGACCCCCAACTCCCGAGCCCCGACACCTCTTCGGCCTCTTGTTGACCGAAAATACCCCAACCCCCGACGCCAGTGACCCTCGACCCCCGACGACACTGACCCACATAGTTATGAGTTAGGTCACATAGTTATTTTAATTATAAAAACATCGTATTTGTGTTGATCGTGTGAATTTCAATGTGCAGTTGTTCGATGACCGCCACGTGCGTTGGACGAGCTCCGCCCTTGCGTTTGTTGGTGAGCACAAATGACTTCTCCTCCTACCCCCTTAATTTGCTCTGTCCCAGTCTTCGTGCCGATGAAACTTCCTAGCTATAGGTTTCTTCAATCATGAGTATGCGTGACCAGTATGCGTCTCCTGTTCGAAAGGGCGACATCTATAAATATGCATTTCTTTGCATATTTATAACCGCCATCCTTTCGAATTGTCCAACATTATCCATGGACAACCTGAGGATGTGTAGATTGGGTTCGTTTTCCCGTATTCTATGCTCTGGATCTGATGCAGAATTTCGTCAGTGCCTCCCAGTTGTTCTCCGGGTACACATCCTCTCTACTTATTGCCGAGACGTGTATCAGGAGAACAGCGGGGAGGTGCTGCCGAAATTCTGCGTCGCATATGGAGCAGAGCATGGGAATACGAACCCAATCTACACATACTCGGGTGGGATTAGGACCTATCTTTACCTATTAACGTGTAGGTTGCATGGACGTAATAAAACTGACAAACTTGATCAGTGTATGAACACAGATGATGAATTATATATTTATTTCTTGTGCCCCCATAGGTAGCTAGGCAACATGACTGATCGTGCTTGGATGTACACTAGTCACCCTAGTTAGAAAGACATGATCCATGAATGGTTAACAAAAACCAGGGGGTTTGTGAGAGCCGCATTTGCAAATGGCCAACAAAAAACATGGTGTCCCTGTCCCAACTGCACAACTGGAAAAAGCAGACAGAGTCTAAAATGGGTAAACACCTGCAGAAGTGGGTTTTTACGCCTAAATAAACGGTGTGGACTTTTCATGGTGAGTCTGACCAACGTGCCAGAGCTGAGGTGATTCGTCGTTGCACCGACGAGCATGGTACCGAGATTGAAGACATGGTGCAAGACTTTGATGATGCTCGGGATTCGGACGATGAGATGGAGGAATCTGCAAAGGCCTTCTATGAAATGTTGGAGTCTTCAAAACGTCCTCTCCACGAGCAGATTAAGCTTTGTCAGCTGGATGCCATCGTGCAAGTAATGGCTCTGAAGGCTCAATTCAACCTAGGTAGAGAATGCTACGCCGTGATGATGACGATATTTGGACGCTTTCTACCCAAAGGCCATGTACTGCCTGCAAACTTGTCCCAGTCAGAGAAAATCCTCTGTGTACTTAAGATGCCCTATGAGAAGATACATGCCTGTGAGAATGGATGTGCCTTATTTAGGCTTGAATATGCGGCCTTGAACTATTGCCCCATTTGCAATTCTTCCAGGTATATTGTGGTAGACAACGGTATGGGTGAGAAGAATCAGACCAAAATCCCCATTAGTGTTCTTCGGTATCTGCCAATCGTACCAATACTTCAACGTCTTTTCATGGTCGAAGAGACGGCCAGACATATGACATGGCACAAATTTGGCAAAAGAACCGAACTAGATGCGGATGGGAACAAGATGCTGGTACACACTTCAGATGGTTTTGCGTGGAGGCACTTCGATGCATTACATAAGGATAAATCGGAAGATCCAAGGCAACCTAGAGTTGCCATCAGCACAGATGGGTTCAATGTGTATGGTATGACGGCAGCACAATACAGTTGTTGGCCTGTATTTGTCCTTCCACTAAATTTGCCACCCGGAGAGATTATGAAAAGAAAGAACATTTTCCTGACATTGATAATTCCAGGGCCCAACTATCCGGGGAAGAATATGAATGTGTACATGCAACCGCTTAAGGATGAGTTGCAAGAAGCCTGGGATAGTGGGATCAAGACCTACGACGCGGCTACCAAAACAAATTTCAAAATGCATGTGTGGTACATGTACTCGACGCATGATTATCCGGCGTTTGCGCTATTCGCTGGCTGGTGTGTGCATGGAAGGTTCCCGTGCACCACATGCAAGGCAGCTCTTCAGTTCCGTTGGCTGCAGGCTGGTCGCAAGTATTCTTGCTTCGACATGCATAGACAATTCCTAGATCCTGACCATAAGTTCAGAAAAGACAAGAAGAATTTCATCAAAGGTAGAGTTGTCAAAAACACTGCACCAACTGCATTGATAGGCCAACAGACCCTTGATCAGTTAAACGCTCTCGAGCCTGATCCTTTGCGTCCAGGATACTTCAAAGGGTATAATACGGAACACACCTAGACTCACAAGTCATGCTTATGGGATCTGCCTTACTTCAAAGACCTCCTTTGCCCACACAACAACGACATGATGCACACTGAAAAGAATATTGTGGAGGCCATTTTTGGTACATTGTTCGGCATAGAGGGGAAGTCAAAAGATAATCCTAAGGCTAGAATCAACCTGGAGGCTCTATGTGATAGACCGTTGCAAAACTTGCGACAACGGAAAGGAAAGCAAAGCATACGAAGCCAAAGGCATGGTTCAATCTTCAAAGGCCAGCTATGAGGGAAATGCTATTGTGGGTGAAAATGCGGTTGATGTTCCCCGATGGGTATGCTGCGAATCTAGCGAGGGGAGCGAGTCTTGAGAAACTAAAAATATTTGGTCTCCAGAGTCATGATTGGCACATATGGATTGAGCGGGTAATGTTGGTGATGTTGCGTGGCTTTGTCCCTGCGGATGAATGGCTAGTACTGGCAGAGCTGAGCTATTTCTTCCGTTCTCTTTGTGCGAAAGAACTATCTCCTGGCGTGCTAGATGAAATGGAAGAGTTGGCGCCGGAGTTGATCTGCAAATTAGAAAAGATCTTTCCATCGTGATTCTTTAATCCAATGCAACATCTGATTTTTCATCTCCCGACCGAGGCAAGAATGGGGGGCCCGTTCAAAATCGATGGTGCTACTCAACTGAGAGGATGCAGAAGACGCTTCGAGCTAAGTGTAAAAATAAACGTAGAATTGAAGCATCGATGGCCGAGGCATTCATTACTGAGGAGGCGGCAAACTTCATGACAGCACACTATGAAGCCAAAAATCATCATTTGCATAACCCGAAGCCTCGGTACAATGATGGCCATCCAAAAAAAGTACGATCCAACCTCAGCCTATTCAAAGGTAAGCTCGCACCATCCGGTGCTTCGAAAGGGAAATCGTTGGATGTCGAAGAATGGCGGTCCATTTCAGACCACCTACCCTCAATGAAGAGGATTACGAACCTCACATTAACCAAGACACATATGAAGGAGAATTCTTCCAAGAAACACGTATGTCCAAGAAACGTTTCAAGAACCGCTCTACTTCACCCTAAAACATTGTAGTAGACAGCGACAGTGAATCCGTCTTAACCCTTGAGCCCGAACAGGAAGAGCTGGAAGAAGAAGAGGTTACTGCTGCGGATGACCTGTCACTTCTTGACCGATTACATAATGGTGGCCTTCCACATGTTCTTCGTGATAGTGATGATGATGATGCATTCATTGATGATAGTGATGATCATGATGCATTTATTGACCTCGAAGCATATATAGACGAGCACGATTGTTATTAGTTCATGTCAGGTATTCAACTATTATACTATATATAAATTTTGAGTTCATGTTAGGTATTCAATTTTTATTAGTCATGTTGGTATTTATGACGATGATACACTTAAATTATATACATTTTATTATTCATGTTGGCATTTATGTTGTACTAATTTCATTTACTCTTTGTCATGACACGTGCTGAAACATGGTGGGGAAGGGTCGAAAGCACTCCGCGGCTCCTTCGTCGGTGGGTGATGGGATGGGTACTTCCATTCCTGCCTCGCCTCTTCGGAGAGTGTTGCTCTCTACTATGCAAGGAGCGCCCCCCATGAGAGGAGGTCGACCCCCCGCGAAGCCGAGAGGTACTAAAGGTACACGTTGTATTCATGTTGGTATTTATGTTGTACTCATGTTGTATGCATATTGGTATTTATATACATTTTATTACTCATGTTGGTATTTATGTTGTACTAAAGGTACACGTGGCCGCGGGAAAGGTAGGGTGGTGGCTGCCACGCCTTTTGAGGTGGAGGCTACACGGTATCCGCCACCTCCCCAAGCTGATTCACCTGAGCACAAGACTTCTAGGGTGGATTCGTCTGAGGTGGAGGCTACATGGTCTCTGGTTCACGAGCCTCGGGTTGACGAGCCCCAGGTCGACGAGCCTTTGACCCACGAGACTCGTGTCCCACAGGCTTCGCTCCAGGCGACTCCGGAGCAAAGCAGGGATGAGGGTACGTCCCCAGAGACCCAGTGGGATACCTGGGCTGAGCCAAGTGGCCATGCTGGTAGCGACGAAGAGCTGGGTGAGGGGGCTACCGTCTACCAGCGTGGTAGTTCGGGGCTCCCGCTCGTGTCGGTGACCCCCGAGCAGAGGTGCTCGATTAGGCCAAATGGGGACAAGTAAGTTAATTTACTCTTATTTAACCTTTTGCCTTCATGTTTTCTCAAATATCTAATGTTTTGGCTTTAACTTTTCATACCGTCGGGGTTGGATTGTTGCAAGGGTGTACGCAAGCCCAACAACGTCCTTGGTGTGCTTTGCCGTAAAAACTTCCTAGGGTTTGTTACGCTGCCCGGTTGGGAGCGAGAGGTAGGAATGACCTGGGAGCACTACTTGGGTGCCCCGACCCCGCCGGAGGTGGATATCGACAGTGTTTTGTGCCGCGCGAGGGCCAACACGGTGATCCGATAGTTCTGGGTAATTTCTCCTTCACACAATTATAAATCAACCATAGCTAGTTATTGTACTAATCGGTGTTGTCTCGTTTGCAGACCTACTACAGGTGTGAGGAGGGATATGAGGAGGACGCGACAAAGGTTATCGAAACTGAATGTCGCCGCCTACTTCAAAACTTTAGGCACGAGGCTCGGGTGCAGGCTATTCGAGACTACTATGCCACGTGGCGTATTAGGAAGGACAAGGCGAAGTGCCGTGATTCTAAGATGGAGAAGGAGCATTACATGAAGGTAATTACATATTATTAAGGCTTTGTATTTAGTTTCCTTGATTTGGTTCTTATGCGCTCAAATTTCTCTTTATTAACTTAGGTGCCCCCGAGATGGTGTGTGGATAAGATGGATTGTTGGGAGGCCTTGGTGGGTCAGCGGTGCTCCGAAACGTGGGAGGCCAGCCACAACAACGCCAAGGAGAGGCGTGGCAAAATGGTTGGTGTGCAACACCATCAAGGGAGCGTCAACTTAATCCAATTTGGCGAGAACTGGGTATGTGGTTTGCTTCATGCCTCATGCAATTCATTCTTCATGCTATCTTGAGCCCTTTACTAATACAATTTTCCTCTCTCTCTCTTTTAGGCGCGTCACAATAAGATGGAGGTGCCACAGATGTACGACCTGTATGCGATGGCCCATACTGCCTCGTATAAGAAGGTCAAGGCATTCTGTGAGTGTGACCTCGAGCATCCATAAAACGTCACCAACATCTCCTACCACCACAAGCTTGTGAAGCACAGAGATCACGGGAAGGCGAGGAAAGGGGAGGACTTTAACCCGAACGAGGGGCCTATTGATCCAGAGCTGGTGATGATAGCTGGCAATGGGAGGCCCCATGGCTCGATCGCCATTGGAGACGGCCTTATACGTTATCCTAGCACTCTCCGGCAGATAAAGGCACGCCAAACGAGCTCCTGTCCGGAGATAACACCTCATCCACGGCCAGTCGAGCTCGCCATCGAGGTTAGTTTAATGGAGTCAACTATCTTTCCGCATTATGTTGTGCGTTGGAACCAATATGATTACAATGCTAACAATGAGTTGTGTTGCAGACTGCTATTCAGAAAGAGAGAGAGGCAATGCACACGGCTATGGCGGAGAAGAATAAGGAGATGAGGGAGCTGGAGGAGAGGACGACTGCATTGGTGGAGGTGGAGAGGGCACGGAATGATGCGTCTAACAGGGCCATATACGAGCTCTTCGTGGTAAGTTTCTTCTTCATGTTATTTCAACTCTTGCATTTTAATGTCCGTTTCATTAATAAATAAAAAGTTTGACTACTCGAAACCAAATGTACAGTCTATGTGCGAGAAGAGCGGCCAAGTCCCTCCGCCGATGCCAGTCATTAACATGGCGGGGACGATGAGTTTCATTTCAGTGCAATGATCTTAAGAGTGTCCTCATGCTAACGACACATTGCAAACGATGTTTGGTGCAGACTATCTCCCGAAACGCATCGCACGACCCTTCTGTAGTGGAGCCTTCTCGAGGTGAAACAAGCCAGAGGCACCGTGCTTCACCGTCGTGATGACGATAATGGTATGTTATTTCTAGTGTTCTAATAAAAATTACATATACTTTGCTAAATTCTCTCCTAAATGACATAATAAGGCTTAGGTAGCTCGAAGATGACCTATTCCCCCTAACTTAGGTATTAAATGACCTATAATTAGCTTAGCTAGATCCAAAAGGGCTGAATAAGCATAGTTTGCTCCGGAATGACCAATTTTACCCAAGTTAGCTCCGAAATGACCTATAGTTAGCTAGGCTTCCACCTAAATGACATAATTAGCTCCAAAAAGGCATTCTTAGCTAATTTAGCCCGAAGAAGGGGACAAGAGGAGAATAAAGAGGAAAAATGAAAGGAAGGAAGAAGAAGAAGAGGATAAGAAGGAGAAGAAGGAGAAGGAGCTCCTCCTTCTCCTTCTTCTTCCTCCGTCTTCCTCCTTCTCCTTCTCATTCTTTTCTTGTTCTTCTCCTCTTCCTTCCCCTTCTCCTCCTCCTCCTCCTCCTTCTTTTACATCTTCTCTTCTTGCTTCTTCTCTTTCTCTTCTTCTACGTAGCATAGACTCATCAAAGAAAGACTAAATTGGCTAATTATCCTAGAAAATGACATAATTAGCTTAGTTGGGTGAAAACATCATAAGAACCTTGGTTAGCTCATTAAAATGACCAATTTAGCTAAAAAATGAAATGATAAGCTCAAAATGGCATAAGAAACTTGGATAGCTCATGAATATTATATACTTAGCTTGGCTTCCACCTAAATGATATAATTAGCCAATTTAGCTCCAATATGGCTTAATAAGCATACTTAGCTCCAAAATGAAATATTTAACCCAAGTGAGCTCCTAAACGACCTATAGTTAGCTAGGCTTCCACCTAAATGACATAATTAGCTTAGTTAGCTCCAAAATGACCTATTTAATAAAAATGACATATAGTTAGCTAAGTTCTCTCCTAAATGACATAATAAGGCTTATGTAGCTGCAAGATGACCTATTCCCCATAACTTAGGTATTAAATGGCCTATAATTAGCTTAGCTAGATCCAAAATGGCTTAATAAGCATAGTTTGCTCATGAATGACACATTTTACCCAAGTTAGCTCCGAAATGACCTATAGTTAGCTAGGCTTCCACCTAAATGACATAATTAGCATAGTTAGCTCCAAAATGGTCTATTTAATAAAACATGACCTATACTTAGCTAATTATCCTCGAAATGACATAAATAGCTCCAAAAAGGCATTTTTAGCTAATTTAGCCCGAAGAAGGGGACAAGAGGAGAAGAAAGAGGAAAAATGAAAGGACGGAAGAAGAAGAAGAGAAGAAGAAGAAGAGAAGAAGAAGGATAAGAAGAAGGAGAAGGAGGAGAAGAAGGAGAAGGAGCTCCTCCTTCTCCTTCTTCTTCCTCCTTCTTCCTCCTTCTCATTCTCCTTCTTCCTTTCTTCTTCTTCTCCTCTTCCTTCTCCTCCTCCTCCTTCTTCTTTTACTTCTTCTTCTCTTCTTGCTTCTTCTCTTTCTCTTCTTCTACGTAGCTTAGACTCATCCAAGAAAGACTAAATTGGCTAATTATCCTACAAAATGACGTAATTAGCTTAGTTGGGTGAAAACATCATAAGAACCTTGGTTAGCTCATTAAACTGACCAATTTAGCTAAAAAATGAAATAATAAGCTCAAAATGGCATAAGAACCTTGGTTAGCCAATGAATATTATATAGTTAGCTTGGCTTCCACCTAAATGATATAATTAGCCAATTTAGCTCCAATATGGCTTAATAAGCATACTTAGCTCCAAAATGACACATTTAACCCAAGTGAGCTCCGAAACGACCTATAGTTAGCTAGGCTTCCACCTAAATGACATAATTAGCTTAGTTAGCTCCAAAATGACCTATTTAATAAAAAATGACCAATAGTTAGCTAAGTTCTCTCCTATATGACATAATAAGGCTTACATAGCTGCAAGATGACCTATTCCCCCTAACTTAGGTATTAAATGGCCTATAATTAGCTTAACTAGATCCAAAATAGCTTAATAAGCATAGTTTGCTCATGAATGACATATTTTACCCAAGTTAGCTCCGAAATGACCTATAGTTAGCTAGGCTTCCACCTAAATGACATAATTAGCTTAGTTAGCTCCAAAATGGTCTATTTAATAAAACGTGACCTATACTTAGCTAATTATCCTCGAAATGACATAATTAGCTCCAAAAAGGCATTCTTAGCTAATTTAGCACGAAGAAGGGGACAAGAGGAGAGGAAAGAGGAAAAATGAAAGGAAGGAAGAAGAAGAAGAAGAGAAGAGGAAGGATAAGAAGAAGGAGAAAGAGGAGAAGAAGGGGAAGGGGCTCCTCCTTCTCCTTCTTCTTCCTCCTTCTTCCTCCTTCTCCTTCTCCTTCTTCTTTTCTTCTTCTCCTCCTCCTCCTCATCTCCTCCTTCTTCTTCTTTTACTTCTTCTTCTCTTCTTTCTTCTTCTCTTCCTCTTCTTCTACGTAGCTTAGACTCATCCAAGAAAGACTAAATTGGATAATTATCCTACAAAATGACATAATTAGCTTAGTTGGGTGAAAACATCATAAGAACCTTGGTTAGCTCATTAAATTGACCAATTTAGCTAAAAAATGAAATAATAAGCTCAAAATGGCATAAGAACATTGGTTAGGTCATGAATATTATATACTTAGCTTGGCTTCCACCTAAATGATATAATTAGCCAATTTAGCTCCAATATGGCTTAATAAGCATAGTTAGCTCCGAAATGACATATTTAACCCAAGTGAGCTCCGAAGCGACCTATAGTTAGCTAGGCTTCCACCTAAATAACATAATTAGCTTATTTAGCTCCAAAATGACCTATTTAATAAAAAATGACCTATAGTTAGCTAAGTTCTCTCCTAAATGACATAATAAGGCTTACGTAGGTGCAAGATGACCTATTCCCCCTAACTTAGGTATTAAATGGCCTATAATTAGCTTAGCTAGATCCAAAATGTCTTAATAAGCATAGTTTGCTCATGAATAACACATTTTACCCAAGGTAGCTCCGAAACGACTAATAGTTAGCTAGGCTTCCACCTAAATGACATAATTAGCTTAGTTAGCTCCAAAATGGTCTATTTAGTAAAACATGACCTATACTTAGCTAATTATTCTCGAAATGACATAATTAGCTCGAAAAAGGCATTCTTAGCTAATTTAGCTCGAAGAAGGGGACAAGAGGAGAAGAAAGAGGAAAAATGAAAGGAAGGAAGAAGAAGAAGAAGAGAAGAAGAAGGATAAGAAGAAGGAGAATGAGGAGAAGAAGGAGAAGGAGCTCCTCCTTCTCCTTCTTCTTCCTCCTTCTTCCGCATTCCCCTTCTCCTTCTTCTTTTCTTCTTCTTTTCTTCTTCTTCTCCTCTGCCTCTCGTTCTCCTCCTCATCCTTCTTGTTTTACTTCTTTTTCTCTTCTTGCTTCTTCTCTTTCTCTTCTTCTACGTAGCTTAGACTCGTCTAAGAAAGACTAAATTGGCTATTTATCCTACAAAATGACATAATTAGCTTAGTTAGGTGAAAACATCATAAGAACCTTGGTTAGCTCATTAAAATGAACAATTTAGCTAAAAAATGAAATAATAAGCTGAAAATGGCATAAGAACCTTGGTTAGCTCATGAATATTATATACTTAGCTTGGCTTCCACCTAAATGATATAATTAGCCAATTTAGCTCCAATATGGCTTAATAAGCATAGTTAGCTCCAAAATGACATATTTAACCCAAGTGAGCTCCGAAACGACCTATAGTTAGCTAGGCTTCCACCTAAAAGACATAATTAGATTATTTAGCGCCAAAATGACCTATTTAATAAAAAATGACCTACAGTTAGCTAAGTTCTCTCCTAACTGACATAATAAGGCTCACGTAGCTGCAATATGACTTATTCCCTCTAACTTAGGTATTAAATGGCCTATAATTAGCTTAGCTAGATCCAAAATGGCTTAATGAGCATAGTTTGCTCCGGAATGACACATTTTACCCAAGTTAGCTCCGAAATGACCTATAGTTAGCTAGGCTTCTACCTAAATGACATAATTAGCTTAGTTAGCTCGAAAATGGTCTATTTAATAAAACATGATCTATACTTAGCTAATTATCCTCGAAATGACATAATTAGCTCCAAAAAGGCATTCTCAGCTAATTTAGCCCGAATAAGGGGACAAGAGGAGAAGAAAGAGGAAAAATGAAAGGAAGGAAGAAGAAGAAGAAGAGAAGAAGAAGGAGAAGGAGGAAGAAGAAGGAGAAGGAGAAGGAGGAGAGAAGCTCCTTCTCCTTCTTCTCCTCCTTCTTCTCCTTCTTCTTGTCCTTCTTCTTTTCTTCTTATTCTCCTCTTCCTTCTCCTTCTCCTCCTCCTTCTCCTCCTCCTCCTCCTTCTTCTTCTTTTTATTCTCCTTCTTCTTCTCTTCTTGCTTCTTCTCTTTCTTCTTCTACGTAGGTTATTTTCCTGAACAAAGACATAATTAGCTAATTATCCTCCAAAATGACATAATTAGCATAGCTATGTAAAAACATCATAAGAACCTTGGTTAGCTCATTAAAATGACTAATTTAGCTCCAAAATGAATTAATAGTTGGCTACAAAATGACATATTTTATCCAAGTTAGCTCTAGAATGACCTATACTTAGCTAAGTTCTCTCCTACATGACATAATAAGACTATGTAGCTCCAAGATGACCTATTCCACCTAACTTACCTATTAAATGGCCTATACTTAGCTAATTTCTGTCTGAAATAACCTATATACTTCTTCATCTAGTATTATTCTTCTAACTTTCTTATTTGTCATTTTGCAGATTACATTCACTTCGCGGGAAGCTTGGATTATATTGATGGAATGCTTGAAGATGATTTCTTGTACCATGGCTTCACGGAAGCTTGTATTGAAACTATTGTAGTATATGGATATATATGAAACTTTGTATGCATGTGGATGAAACTGGTGTAATATATGGTTTGGTACGGATGGAACTTGCATAATATGTATGTACTATGGATGAAAGTTATTTTAATATGGCTATGAGTACGGAAACAAATTTATTTATGTCAAATATATATATATATATATATATATATATCCTGATTGTTGTGAAAAATGATGGATATAATAAGAAATAAAATAAAAAGGGGCTGGTTCCCCCCTTTCTCGTCTGCCCCCACATGGCAAAGGGGGGATGGCAGACGGCAAAGAGGGGAGAGAGAGGGGCTTGGTTCCCCCCTTTGCCGTCTGCCCCCACATGGCAAAGGGTGGATGGCAGACGACAAAGAGGGGAGAGAGAGGGGCGTGGTTCCCCCCTTTTCCGTCTGTCCCCTCATGGCAAAGGGGGGATGGCAGACGGCAAAGAGGGGGAGAGAGAGGGGCTTGGTTCCCCCCTTTGTCGTCTGCCCCCTCATGGCAAAGGGGGGATGGAAGACGACAAAGAGGGGAGAGAGAGGGCCTTGGTTCCCCCCTTTGCCGTCCGCCCCCTCATGGCAAAGGGGGGATGGCAGACGACAATGAGGGGAGAGAGAGGGGCTTGGTTCCCCCCTTTGCCGTAAGCCCCCTCATGGCAAAGGGGGGAGAGCAGACGAGAAAGAGAGGAGGCCTGCCGTTAACACTTAACGGGACCGTTCGTGTATCTGTCGTCCCATTTAATTTGCCGTCTGCCCCCTCATGGCAAAGATTCTTTGCCGTCCGCTTTAAAAAAGCAGACGACAAAGAACCTCTTCACCGGATATTTTTTTTGCCGTCTACTTTGCCGTCTGCTGACCGACGACAAAGCCTTTGCCGTCCGTGGTTCCCCCCTTTGCCATCTGCCATGGCAGACGGCAAATTTCTGAATTTCAGTAGTGTTTATGTAAAAGTGGTAACCCCACTTGTCCTTAATCGATGAGTATGACCTATGATCAAGTATTCTTACTTGGCTCCTAAGTGAATATACTCATATATAGATGACTTTTTCATCGCCAAAGTGCTTGATAGATGCTAGAATGTTTGTGCATGTTCACCATGTTTTATCTATCATCTTATAGTGTGAGCATGTTGGTCTGCATATTTTTTCTCATTCGAGGACATCCAATTGTTGTTATTTGGCTCTTGATTTATCTTTTGCCAATTGGATGGACAAGAATGCCCAGGACACTCCTCTAGCTATCTATGCTTTCTCATCTCAAGTTCTATTCATGCTTCATCACAAAACTTGAACAAGCACTTCTCAATCCCTCTATGTGAAGGAGCACTCGGAGTTCCGTATCGTCAAAGGCTGGCTTCCAAAACCCCTTTGTGAATCTATGTGAAACCAGTCCCACAAAATCGGTTCCACCGAATTACAAAGCTTATCAGAATTTTCCATCTCAGTACCACCGAAATCACTAACTCGGTTACACTGAGTTTCCCTGTTAGCTGACAGTAGAGGAACTGGGTGACACCGATTTTGTCATCTTGGTGACACTGACAAGGATGGGTATATTGTTGGAAATATGACCTAGAGGCAATAATAAATTGATTATTATTATATTTCCTTGTTCATGATAATTATCTATTATTCATGCTATAATTGTATTAATCGGGAACCATAATACATGTGTGAATACATAGAACACAACATGTCCCTAGTGAGCCTCTAGTTGTCTAGCTCATTGATCAATATATGGTCATGGTTTCCTGATCATGGACATTGGATGTCATTGATAACGGGATCACATCATTAGGAGATTAATGTGATGGACAAGACCCAATCCTAAGCATAGCACAAGATGATGTAGTTCGTCTGCTAAAGCTTTTCTAATGTCAAGTATCATTGACTTAGACCATGAGATTGTGCAACTCCCGGATACCGTAGGAGTGCTTTGGGTGTATCAAATGTCACAACGTAACTGGGTGATTATAAAGGTGCACTATAGGTATCTCCGGAAGTGTCTATTGGGTTGTATGAATCGAGACTGGGATTTGTCACTCCGTGTGACGGAGAGGTATCTCTGGGCCCACTCGGTAATGCATCATCGTAATGAGCTCAATGTGACTAAGGAGTTAGCAACGGGATGATGTGTTATGAAACGAGTTAAGAGACTTACCAGTAACGAGATTGAACAAGGTATAGGGATACCGACGACCGAATCTCGGGGAAGTGTCATACCAGTAGACAAAGGGAATTGCATACGGGATTGAGAATCCTCGAAATCGTGGTTCATCCAATGAGATCATCATGGAAAATGTGGGAGCCAACATGGATATCCAGACCCCACTAATGGTTATTCGCCCGAGAGATGTCTCGGTCATGACTGCATGTTTCCCGAACCCGTAGGGTCTACACACTTAAAGTTTGGTGACACTAGAGTTGTTATGGGAATTGTATATGTGGTTACCGAAGGTTGTTCAGAGTCCCGGATGATATCCCGGACATCACGATGAGTTCCTGAATAGTCCGGAGGTAAAGATTTATATATGGGAGGTCCAGTTTCGGTCGCCGGAATAGTTTTGGGGTTTATCGGTATTGTACTGGGACCACCGGAAGGGTACCGGAGGTCCATCGGGAGGGTCCACCTCTACCGGAGGGCCACATGGGCTAAAAGGGGAGAGGAACCAGCCCCTGGTGGGCTGGTGCGCCAAGGGGAGGAGGCCCAAGGTGCAAGGGAAGGGGCCCAAGGTAAAACCCTAGGGGCTGCCTTGGGTGGCAATCCACCTAAGGCGCCTCCACCTCCTCCTCTAGGGCTGCCGCACCACCTCCTAGGGTTTCCCTAGGGGTGGTGCACCCCCTCTCCCTCCCTCCTATATATATACAAGGTTTTGGGGCTGCTACACATGATTTCATCACCACATGGTGCAGCCCTACCCCCACCTCTTTCTCCTCCTCCGCAGTGCTTGGCGAAGCCCTGTCGAAGAGCCACATACTCCATCGCCACCATGCCGTCGTGCTGCCGGAGTTCTCCCTCAACTTCTACTCCCTCCGTGCTGGATCAAGAAGGAGGAGACGTCCCCGGGCTGTATCTGTGTTGAACGTGGAGACACCGTATGTTCGGTGTTCGGATCGGATCTTCCACGATTTGAATCACCGCGAGTACGACTCCATCGACCACGTTCATAGTATCGCTTCGGCTATGCGATCTTCAATGGTATGAACATGATCTACCACTTTGCTCGTTGCTGGTCTCTCCTAGATAGATCCTCGTGTGATGTAGGTAAATTTTTTAAATTACTACATTCCCCAACATATATAACCTGGAGGACAGGGTTTTTGAAATCAGTCTCTCAAAACCCTTCGTCCCCAAACCCTAATCTGCCTCCAAGGACCCCTGGTCGTCGCCATTGCATCCACGAGCACCTCTGTCCCTGGGATTCACCGCCGTCGATAGAATCAGCACCACCGTCGCCACCGTAGTCGGACCGCGGCCAACTTAGGGTACGACTCCGCTCCTCTTTTGCGCTCCCAAATCCAATCTATGCGCAATAGTTTCTTGTTATAAAATCCTCCATGTTCAAAGTTCTTATATCCACTAGAACATTCTCATAGAGTAGAGATTGATGAAATTTTGGATCTGATTTCCTATAGCATGCACCTCGGTGACACCGAGTTTGTGAAATCGGTTCCACCGATTTCGTGTTTAGGGTTTCTCAGAACTATCTCGGTGAACCGAGTAGATCTTTTCGGTGACACCGAAAAGGCTGCAAAGTCTGTGTTACTCGATCGGACAATCTCGGTAACTCCGAAATGACAAACCCGATTTCACTGAATTGCATTCTGCAGTAATCACACCCAGAGTTTCTGAAATCAAACTTTGAAAAATTAGCTGTGTTTTGTGATGCTCAACCCTTCTGCTCTTCTATATCTATTTCACAGGGTTGTTGTTTGCTGGTTTGTTGGTGTTTTGCTGGTCATCTGTCAATATGTCTGATTCAGAGGACAGCCAGAACAACTTCAGGGAAAATAGCCCTGAGATGGACTCACGCACAAGTCCTGGGAGGACAGAATCTGACACTGGTTCTTATAGCTCCCATGGCTTGCCCAAGGCAGCCACCAGGTAGAGATAGAAGCTTAGTTTGGATGAACTGGATTTAGATTTTGTGCCATAGGAAGCTTCAGCACCTCAGAAACTGAAAGAAAAAACTCATGTCAAGAAGACTGGAAGGAAAGAGTATGCTAACCCTACTGATGTTAGAGCCCTAGAGTCTGCAATACAAGGGACTGCTACTGAGAAACCTGCTAAGAAGCCAGGTGTGAAGAGAGCCAGGAAGAGGGTGATCCATGTTACTGGAAGAACTACTTCCATGTATGAGGACCTAGATGTTGCTGGTGAAGAATAAGAAATCCCAGCTGATGCCCCTCCTCCACCTCCTCAGATGAAGAAGCTCATGGCTGATGCCATGCCCAAGAAAACTGCTCCAAATCCTGCTTCTAAGGCTAAAAAGGTTGTAGATGCCAAGAGGACTACAAAGGATATTCCTGCATCTACGAAGGAAAAAGGCCCTGCTTCCAGTGCCTTTGCTGAAGAGGAAGAAGAAGAGGATGCACCCATCCTCAGAAAGCTCAAACCTCATTTTCCACTACACAATCCTGTTGGAATTATGCCCTAGAGGCAATAATAAATATAGTTATTATTATAATTCCTGTATCAAGATAATCGTTTATTATCCATGCTATAATTGTATTGAATGAAGACTTATATACATGTGTGGATACATAGACAAAACACTGTCCCTAGCAAGCCTCTAGTTGGCTAGCCAGTTGATCAAAGATAGTCAGGGTCTTCTGATTATGAACAAGGTGTTGTTGCTTGATAACTGGATCACGTCATTAGGAGAATCACGTGATGGACTAGACCCAAACTAATAGACGTAGCATACTGATCGTGTCATTTTGTTGCTACTGTTTTCTGCGTGTCAAGTATTTGTTCCTATGACCATGAGATCATATAACTCACTGACACCGGAGGAATGCTTTGTGTGTATCAAACGTCGCAACGTAACTGGGTGACTATAAAGATGCTCTACAGGTATCTCTGAAGGTGTTCGTTGAGTTAGTATGGATCGAGACTGGGATTTGTCACTCCGTGTGACGGAGAGGTATCTCGGGGCCCACTCGGTAATACAACATCACACACAAGCCTTGCAAGCAATGTGACTTAGTGTAAGTTGCGGGATCTTATATTACGGAACGAGTAAAGAGACTTGCCGGTAAACGAGATTGAAATAGGTATGCGGATACTGACGATCGAATCTTGGGCAAGTAACATACCGAAGGACAAAGGGAATGACATACGGGATTATATGAATCCTTGGCACTGAGGTTCAAACGATAAGATCTTCGTAGAATATGTGGGATCCAATATGGGCATCCAGGTCCCACTATTGGATATTGACCGAGGAGTCACTCGGGTCATGTCTATATAGTTCTCGAACCCGCAGGGTCTGCACACTTAATGTTCGACGTTGTTTTATGCGTATTTGAGTTATATGGTTGGTTACCGAATGTTGTTCGGAGCCCCTGATGAGGTCACAGACGTCACGAGGGTTTCCGTAATGGTCCGGAAATGAAGATTGATATATAGGATGACCTCATTTGATTACCGGATGGTTTTCGGAGTTACCGGGAATGTACCGGGAATGACGAATGGGTTCCGGGTGTTCACCGGGGGGGCAACCCACCCCGGGGAAGCCCATAGGCCTTGGGGGTGGCGCACCAGCCCTTAGTGGGCTGGTGGGACAGCCCAAGAGGGCCCTATGCACCATAGGAAGAAAATCAAAGAGAAAAGAAAAAAAGAGGAGGTGGGAAAAAGGGGAAGGACTCCTCCTTCCAAACCTAGTTGGATTCGGTTTGGAAGGGGAGGACTCCCCCCCTTGGATCGGCCGACCCCCTTGAGGGTCCTTGGACCCCAAGGCAAGGCTCCCCCTCTTCCCCCTATATATACGGAGGTTTTAGGGCTGATTTGAGACAACTTTGCCACGGCAGCCTGACCACATATCTCCACGGTTTTGCCTCTAGATCGCGTTTCTGCGGAGCTCGGGCGGAGCCCTGCTGAGATTAGATCACCACCAACCTCCGGAGCGCCGTCATGCTGCCGGAGAACTCATCTACCTCTCCGTCTCTCTTGCTGGATCAATAAGGCTGAGATCATCGTCGAGCTGTACGTGTGCTGAATGCGGAGGTGCCGTCCGTTCGGCACTAGATCGTGGGACTGATCGCGGGACGGTTCGCGGGGCGGATCGAGGGACGTGAGGACGTTCCACTACATCAACCGCGTTCACTAACGCTTCTGCTGTGTGATCTACAAGGGTACGTAGATCGAATATCCCCTCTCATAGATGGACATCACCATGATAGGTCTTCGTGCGCGTAGGAAATTTTTTGTTTCCCATGCGACGTTCCCCAACAGTGGCATCATTAGCCAGGTTCATGTGTAGATGTCTTCTCGAGTAGAACACAAAAGTTTTTGTGGGCGGTGATGTGCGTTTTGCTGCCCTCCTTAGTCTTTTCTTGATTCCCCGGTATTGTTGGATTGAAGCGGCTTGGACCGACATTACTCGTACGCTTATGAGAGACTGGTTTCATCGCTACGAGTAACCCCGTTGCTCAAAGATGACTGGCAAGTGTCAGTTTCTCCAACTTTAGTTGAATCGGATTTGACCGAGGAGGTCCTTGTATAAGGTTAAATAGAAATTCATATATCTCCGTTGTGGTGTTTGCGTAAGTAAGATGCGATCCTACTAGATACCCATGGTCACCACGTAAAACATGCAACAACAAAATTAGAGGACGTCTAACTTGTTTTTGCAGGGTATGCTTGTGATGTGACATGGAAAACAATGTGATGTGATATATTGGATGTATGAGATGATCATGTTGTAATAGATAATATCGACTTGCACGTCGATGGTACGGCAACCGGCAGTAGCCATAGGGTTGTCTTTAAACTAACGTTTGTGCTTGCAGATGCGTTTACTATTTTGCTAGGATGTAGCTTTAGTAGTAATAGCATGAGTAGCACGACAACCCCGATGGCGACACGTTGATGGAGATCATGGTGTGGCGCCGGTGACAAGAAGATCGTGCCGGTGCTTTGGTGATGGAGATCAAGGAGCACGTGATGATGGCCATATCATGTCACTTATGAATTGCATGTGATGTTAATCCTTTTATGCACCTTATTTTGCTTAGAACGACGGTAGCATTATGAGGTGATCTCTCACTAAAATTTCAAGACGAAATTGTGTTCTCCCCGACTGTGCACCGTTGCTACAGTTCGTCATTTCGAGACACCACGTGATGATCGGGTGTGATAGACTCAACGTTCACATACAACGGGTGCAAAATAGTTGCGCACGCGGAACACTCGGGTTAAGCTTGACGAGCCTAGCATGTGCAGACATGGCCTCGGAACACATGAGACCGAAAGGTCGATCATGAATCATATATATGATATGATTAGCATAGCGATGCTTACCACTGAAACTATACTCAACTCACGTGATGATCGGACTTGAGCTAGTGTAAGTGGATCATGAACCACTCAAATGACTAGAGAGATGTACTTTTTGAGTGGGAGTTTAGCGAGTAATTTGATTAAGTTAAACTCTAATTATCTTGAACATAGTCTAAGTCCACTTTGAATATAATTGTGTTGTAGATCATGGCTCACGCGATAGTCACCCTGAATTTTAATACGTTCCTAGAGAAAGCTAAGTTGAAAGATGATGGAAGCAACTTCGTAGACTGGGCTCGTAATCTTAAGCTAATCTTACAAGCTGGGAAGAAGGATTATGTCCTTAATGCTGCGCTAGGAGATGAACCACCCGCTACGGCTGACCAGGATGTTAAGAACGCTTGGTTAACACGTAAGGAGGACTACTCAGTAGTTCAATGTGCAGTCTTGTATGGCTTAGAACCGGGACTTCAACGTCGCTTTGAGCGTCATGGAGCATTTGAGATGTTCCAGGAGTTGAAGTTCATCTTTCAGAAGAACGCCCGGATCGAGAGGTATGAGACCTCCGATAAATTCTATGCTTGCAAGATGGAGGAGAACTCGTCTGTTAGTGAACATGTGCTCAAAATGTGTGGGTACTCAAACCGTCTAGCTGAGCTGGGGATTGAACTCCCGCAAGAGGCTATCACTGACAGAATCCTTCAATCACTTCCGCCAAGCTATAAAGGCTTTGTGTTGAACTACAACATGCAAGGGTGAACAAGTCACCCGGCGAGTTGTTTGCGATGCTGAAAGTCGCAGAGTCTGAACTCCGTAAAGAGCATCAAGTGTTGATGGTGAATAAGACCACTAGTTTCAAGAGAAACGGCGAAGGCAAGAAGGGTAATTCAAAGAAGAGCGGCAAGCCTGTTGCCAATCCGACGAAGAAACCCAAAGCTGGACCTAAGCCTGAAACAGAGTGTTACTATTGCAAGGGTATGGGTCACTGGAAGCGTGCAAGTGACTTGTTGGAAATCATACATACCGATGTGTGCGGTCCGATGAGCGTAGAGGCACGCGGCAGATATCGTTATTTTCTCACCTTCACTGACGATTTGAGTAGATATGGTTATGTCTACTTAATGAAGCACAAGTCTGAAACATTTGAAAAGTTCAAGCAATTTCAGAATGAAGTTGAAAATCATCGTAGCAAGAAGATCAAGTTCCTACGGTCTGATCGTGGGGGTGAATATCTGAGTTTCGAGTTTGGTGCTCACGTAAGACAATGTGGAATTGTTTCAAAGTTGACACCGCCTGGAAGACCACAGCGTAATGGTGTGTCCGAGCGTCGTAATCGTACTTTATTAGAGATGGTGCGATCTATGATGTCTCTTACCGATTTGCCGTTATCGTTTTGGGGTTATGCATTAGACACAGCTGCATTCACTTTAAATAGGGCACCATCCAAATCCGTTGAGACGACACCATACGAACTGTGGTATGGCAAAAGGCCAAAGTTGTCATTTCTTAAAGTTTGGGGATGTGATGCTTATGTCAAAAAGCTTCAGCCTGAAAAGCTGGAACCCAAAGCGGAAAAGTGCATCTTCATAGGTTACCCAAAAGAGACAGTTGGGTACACCTTCTATCTCAAAACCGAGGGCAACGTGTTTGTTGCTAAAAACGGAGCTTTTCTCGAGGAGTTTCTCTCGAGAGAATTGAGTGGGAGGAAGATAGAACTTGATGAGGTTGTCAAACCTCTCATCCCTCTAGATGGTGACGCAGGGCAAGGGGAAACCTCTGTCATTGCGACGCCGGTTGAGGAGGAAGTTAATGATGATGATCAAGAAACTCCGGTTCAAGTTCCTGTCGAACCACGCAGGTCGACGAGACCACGTGCTGCTCCAGAGTGGTACGGTAATCCCGTCATGTTAATCATGTTGTTAGACAACAATGAACCTGCAAATTATGAAGAAGCAATGGTGGGCCCAGATTCCAACAAATGGCTAGAGGCCATGAAGTCCGAGATAGGATCCATGTATGAGAACAAAGTATGGACTTTGGAAGTACTACCTGAGGGCCGCAAGGCTATTCAGAACAAATGGATCTTTAAGAAGAAGACGGACGCTGACGGCAATGTGACCGTTTATAAAGCTCGACTTGTGGCAAAGGGTTTTTCACAAGTTCAAGGAGTTGACTACGATGAGACATTCTCACCCGTAGAGATGCTTAAGTCCGTCAGAATCATGTTAGCAATAACTGCATTTTTCGATTATGAAATCTGGCAGATGGATGTCAAAACGGCGTTCCTTAACAGTTTCCTTAAGGAAGAGTTGTATATGATGCAACCCGAAGGTTTTGTCGATCCCAAGAATGCTAACAAGGTGTGCAAGCTCCAGCGATCCATTTATGGGCTGGTGCAAGCATCTCGGAGTTGGAACAAACGCTTTGATGAGGTGATCAAAGAATTTGGGTTTATACAAGTGGTTGGAGAATCTTGTATTTACAAGAAAGTGAGTGGGAGCTCTGTGGCGTTTCTAATATTATATGTGGATGACATATTGCTGATTGGAAACAACGTAGAGTTTTTGGAGAGCATAAAGGATTACTTGAATAAAAGTTTCTCTATGAAGGACCTAGGAGAAGCTGCTTACATTCTAGGCATTAAGATCTACAGGGATAGATCGAAACGCCTGATAGGACTTTCACAAAGCACATACCTTGATAAAGTTTTGAAGAGGTTTAAAATGGAACAGTCCAAGTGTAACATCCCAATCTATACTTATACTAATTATAGACTCTCTAGAAATTCCCACGTTAATCAGATTTTATGGACCGTTAATTACGTGGGACCGAATTATAACGGTGTAGATTAGTCCATATAATCCATGGCCATCTAACCATCAACCAGGCAATGAAAAAAAAAGAGACTCATCCATGGCTCCACGTCTCTGCACCCATGTATTATAACGTTGTAGAGTAGTCCAGTTAATCCATGGCCATCTAACCATCAAACAGGCAATGAAAAAAAGATAGACTCATCCATGGCTCCACGTCTCTCCACCCATGTATTATAACGCTATAGATTAGTTCATGTAATCCACGGCCATCTAACCATCAATCAGCCAATGCAAAAAAAAAACATCAAAAAGAGAGACTCCTCCATGACTCCACGTCTCTCAAGCCATGTCTATCCGCACCTTTCCTACTACCTATCTTCCTCATCCTCCATCTTGCTTCATCTTTTTTTTGGGACATCGATGACATTGGTGATCCACCCAAGTTTGAGTAAAAGAATTGGGTACAATCAGATCCATCATCTAATGCAGCCTGTGATCCTGTTCCTCTCCAATCTAAAAATCTCGATTCAGATCCATCCTCTCTTGCAGCCTGTGATCCTGTTCCTCTTCAATTTAGAAATCTCCATTCTAATCAGTTTTCAAGTTCTTGCATAGAGTAATATAACATCTATTTCCAATTCAGTAGATGAATTTGTCACCGCATAATTTAGAAATCTCCATTCTAATTAGTTTTCAAGTTCTTGCATAGAGTAATATAACATCTATTTGAATTTGTCACCGCATAGTTGATGCAGCAGAGGAGCTGTACCAATGACTGATTGAGGCATGCACATGTCTACTGCAGGACTCTCTGCCTAAATTTCGTAGAAGAAAAACTTATCCCTAAGAGGCCCGCCGTCACGACGGCATGCTATTGTTTCCTTCTGTTTGCCGCCTCTCCCGACCAGATCATCATCGAGCGTCCCCTACGGACGCTCTTGATTCCATCCATGCTGGAATCGATCAAAAAAACAGGGGTATGATCCGGTCCATCCTCGCCTGCAGACTAGCTCAAACTTATATACATATAATCACATATCATTAATTTGTACCACTACCACCACAATTTGAAGCAATCAACACATCGTTTTTTGCGTGCGTATCAGTTCTGTTCTCGAACGAATGGATCCAGAAAGGTATCAACTGGATGATGTGTACATGAGTGTACTAGCTCCAGGACGTCAACTTGCTTCATCGCCGTCGTAAGCACTCGAGCCGGCGCTGTCTTGCACCAACAGTCCACATGATTCTGTTCCTCTCCAATAATTGAAATCTGGAATCTTATTAGATTTCAAATTCTTGACATGCAGAAATTAATAAAGCGCCTACTTTTAGGTAGCTAATGATTTTATCTAACAAAGGTTGATATAGAGAAGTAACCATACCATCCAATTTTTGAGACAGATTGGACGCCCATCATAGTCTACAACTTTGCTCAACACTGTTTGATTTTCTCGCTGCATCCACTTGGCAAGTAACTCACAACCCTTGAATCTCCTGCTCATAATTTTACTGCATTTCAGTGGACTATGCATTAGTTTTTCTTTACCTTGAGAATGTTAACTTGGGTTTCAATTTAAATGGCAGTCTAATTTTTTTATCTCATTCATGTGTTTACCTTTTCTTAAAGTTGTGACCAGAAAATTCAGCAAATTTAACTCGTAGTGGATTGAATCAAGTGTGAGGCCGCTATCTAATATCTTCTTTGGAGGTCTCATATGAAAGGAGGCGTCTTTGTCTTCCAAGATCGAGAATGGAGTTCCATGAAGCAATAGTAAGATATCAATCAAGTCTCACTTTTTTTGTTTTTCCATTTACTATTTTCATTACACCATATCGTATATTATATTTATTAATTGGAAGCATCATATAAGGCTCAATGTTAATCCTAGAAAACTACTTACAATTAACAATTAGATCTTAATTACATGACTGGAATTAAATGATATACGGAATTATATTTGCATGCTTAGCAGTCCATATACGTTAAGGTCTCTTGAACTGATGGATCCAGAAGTGTCCAGGCATGTTACGTGAGGAAAGTATAATCTAAGACATCCTACCAAGAAATTTACAAATAATAATTAGATGTTAATTTTATGACTAGAATTAAATGATATATGGAAGTATATTGTATCATGCTTAGTAGTCAATATACATTCCGAATTCTTGATCAAATCGGCCCTAAAGTGTCCACGCATGTTTATATGTGATGAGACGTGTTAAGTCAGAGTCTCATACCAACTAACAAGCTACATATCTTTTTCCAGGAATCGTTGTACTAATTCATTTACCCATGCATGCATGGTTGCCACTGCTAGCAATATATCACAGGTAAATGCATGTTTGTTCTCTATATTCAAAATCTGCGTACATTACCTAGGTGTGTGTACATCTAGGTATGACGGATAATTATTCTCTTACTCCCAAAAAAGAACTAATTGTTCTCTTCCAAAAAAAAGGTACACAATGGTAATGCGTGCAACCTGCATACAATATCAATCCTGGCAATAAATCACATTTATAATATTTTGTATTTTCTCAAATTTGTATATCTTATGCGTTTACTGTTATCAAAAAATATAACGAAATTAGCGCAGCAAAATTCTAAATCTATTTGTAAAATATATGTATGACGAAACCCAGATTTTAAGATAATTATAAACTTCTAAAGGAGTGCAAGTGCATCCGAAAATCATGGATTTGAATGTGTACATTTTCATTTGGGAAATAAATATGTGCATTTTAAGTACAGTAAACAAAATATGAAATGAATATGCACAAAACAATATGAGGCGGTGTAATCAACATACATATTTGTTTATATACTAATCAAAAGAAGGAATGTGCTCACGCCCAAAAAAATACAGCATAGGTGTCACTAGATAAAGCTGTAGGTCATAGCTGAACCGGTCAAAAAAAGGTCTGCCACTACTTTTGTTGATTGCTTAGTTGAGTTGTCGGAATGATATTCTAAACTCAACTAGATTTCAAAACTATGACAAATGTAACACCTAAAATAGATTAAGGAGGTTTCAATATACAAAAATTTAAGACTAGCCATGAAAGTGTGACTTGATAGAGAGCATTCCAACTATTATTGTGGCACAAAGATTAACGCAAAACTACCATAAATATAAAGATCGTGCTAGACCCACTATGCTGTACGTATATACATATCAAAATGGAATTGCATTCACATGTATTCTTCTACGCTATGACTAGCCCGTGTGGATGCACGAGTTGACGACTAGTTTTCCTAATTGAGAATGTTTTACATTGTAGCTAAGCATCTATGCATATTGATTGAAATAAAGTTGCATTTGAATTTTTTCGACTTTTGCTTTTGCATTTCTATTTTTCTTTACACGAGAAATGACCCTCCAAAAATGTGAAGCATCTCTGAAATAATTGGAGTCAAGAAAGCCAAGGTTTTATCGAGAAAATGTTTGCAAAAAGAAAATAAAGCATTTAGGAGAATTTCTGAAAAAAACATTTTTAAAAGTTTTTATTTTTACCTTGGAAAAATGTTAATCGAGTGGAGGATATTTTTCTGATTTTTTTGGCATATAATACCCCATATTAATTATTTTATTTGTTTCCTTTTTTTTCCTTTTAGTTTCTGTTTTATTAAAAAGGCTAAATAGGAAAGTTAGTTTTTTTTTAGAAACAGCGCCTAGGCGCATTATACCTGTGGGCCGAATCCCTTAAGGCCCGGGATCCTGATCCCCTTTCGGATCGGGTGGCCGACCCCAGCGCCCCTCTCTCCCTCTCCCTGCCAGGTGGGCCCCCCTGGGCGACCGACCCCCCTGCCGGCCACCCCCTTCCTCTCGTCCCTCTCTTTCCTTCCCTGGGGCCGAGCCCCTTCCTTCCATGGCAGCCGCGATCCCCACCCGGGATCTCCCTGCCCCTTCCCTCCCGAGGCCCCCTCTCCCCCTATATATACCCCCCCTGCCGCCTCGCCCCATTCCCCACCTCGCCCCGCCGTTCCGCCGCCCCAAGCCCCCCCCTGCTGCACTCGCCGGAGTTGGCCACCACCACTGAAGCTTCGGCCACCCACTGCTCGCCTCCGCCCCACGCCGCACCTCCCCGACGCCACCAGCAGCACGCCGGCGATCCCCTCCGCCGCCCAGACGTCTCCCCCACCTCGGCCGACCGCCGGAACCCCTTCCCCGCCACCACCTCTTCTCCTCGGACTCGCCGGAGTAGAGCAGCCACGGTGAGCACCCCCATCCCTCCACCACCGTTAGATCAAAACCGACGCGCTAGATTAGTTCCTAGATACCCTTTCGGCCTTCTAAACAAAACCGAACCGGTTTTTATTTACTTAACTATTTAGCCAGAGAGTTCTTGTTAGGCTTCGGCCGTTTTCTCACACACCCGCAGCACCCCCCCCCCCGCAGCAAATCAGTGAGCGCCACGTGTACCCCCTGTCTGTTAGCAATTGTTTTCTTTTACTGTTTAGTTCCAAAAACAGAAAAGTTTCAGTTTTGTTTTGACCATAGATTTGATCCCGAAGTGCAATGAGGTTGATTCGTTTTCCAGTAGATCCCATGTTTTCAGTAGTTTTTAAAAACATATAATTTGTCTATGTTTGAAATTTTAAAATTTGAATTAGATCAGATTTAGTTTAAACCTTGTTTTTCTTATTCCAGGAGTTTAAAAAATGATTTTGAGTTGATTCTTTTTGCTACTGCTTCCTAGTGATTATATATTACTGTGGTAGAAGTTTAATTTTTTTTTAATATTTTTACTTGGGTTTTTAACAGAAACAAGTTTCTGCCTTAGTGACGTGTGTTGAATTCTTTCACTTAGGCCATAGCAAATTTTTACTTGTGATGTTATTTTTACTTGTTGTTTGATTGTAGTGCTTATGGTGTGTATTTGTTTGTATCGGTAGATCACCCGGAGTGCGAAGCTTGTTACTTAGAAGCGCTCGATCAAGACAACTATCATCAAGGCAAGTCATTTTGATCATACTATCACATATGTTTTATGCATCGTAGTTCTACCATCCTATGCCCAATTGCATGCTGCTTAGGTACTTGGAAATTTTAGTAAATGTTGTAGTATCATGTGGTAGGCACACAACAACCCCGATACTTGGCCCCGGGACGACAAATGTCATATTGCTATGCTTGAATAGACGGGATTTCGGTTGAGTGCATAACACGAGTAATGCAAGGTTGATTAAATAATCAAGACCGGTTAAGACAAGATTTTTAAGACCTCGGACGCAATGCAACTCTGGGTGAAGGACGGTTGATCGGCTCCCTGCAGAACCCACTGGATGACCCGGAATGCTGGAGAGGCCATGACATCCTGCGGAAAGATTCACCCAGGCTCGAAGAGATGAACGGAGACTTCAAGACCCAAGGCTTACCTGCACAGCCACAAGTCATTATGGTCTCTGGCTTGGTTGGACAACGCGGCGACTCTGGACAGGCGGTGCTAGCAGATGTAGAAGAACGGTAGGAATGGATGGGCACCGACAGGGATTCAGAGGGACCCGTTGAAAGACCATGTTTTGATCATCCGGTCTTCAAACACCCTGAAGTGCGAGGACATACACGGAGGCGATCAAATCTTGTGGGGAACGTGTGCAAAACTCTGCAGAGTGCCCAACCTAATCGATTAGCCGTGTCCACGGTCATGGACAAGATGAGCCGAAGGCATTGAAATTCCCCTGAACTCTCGACAAAACTTAATAATGATGTGGGTATTAGCAACAACTCGGGTACGAGAATTGGTTGGCGGAACCATCTCGTTAACAACAAACAATGTAGTAATATTTTGCTTTCAGCCCCTCTTGTCGTAGGATAAAATTGGCTTTATGCAAAACTTATAGCCCCACCTGCCAAATATGCATGTAGAGATAGTTGATTATTATTTTTACCCCTCTCTTTGATGACTTGCCGGCATATTCCATATGCTGACCAACACGGCTGCAACATATCATGTTGCAGAGTACTTTTCTGACCAGGAGTGAGGCTACGATCTACGCTCAGCGACATGCCCTGGAGTCGGATGGACTCGTCTACCTGATGCTTCCGCTAGTCTTCGTTAGATATCTCATGAAATGGCCTTCAGCCACTTTATTGTAATCCTTTATTGTAATAAAGTACTCATTATGAGATTTTGATTAATAAAGCTGTGGGATTGAACTCTTGAGTCGTTTTGAGTCGGGTCGCTACAGAAATGGTATCAGAGCACACGCTGACCGTAGGAGGTAACCTCTAGGAATGGAAAAGCCTTAGGAAGAAAACTATTTTCTTATGTCTATAAATCTTCTATTTCCTCTTCTGATCATTTTTGACTTCTCTCCGATTTTCCAATGTTTTAGATGGCCACCTTCATCCCCGTTAAGTTCACGGAGTTTTGCCAGCCCGACGGCACTATGCCTTTCGGAAAGGAGCTGGTACAGATCACCAAGGACTTGAGGATTGCTCTGCCGACTATCACAGGGAAGCCGACTTTGTCTTACCCGGAGGATTCACGCTAAAGGATCGAGGTGCACGTTCTCGGAAGGACATTCGAGCCGCGCACTGAGCCGGTGGATTTCAAGTTCGTCGCGTCCAACTGGATTGTCGGAAGGGACATGGCGGTCCATTGTGCACTCGGACGTATCAAGGAAGTGTACAAAGGCTGCCGTATTTCACCACACCTATTCATGGTATCCCGAAGAAGAGAAGACGGAGAAATCATCTCAAGCAAGACCAAGGACGCTCTCCTGTCTTATGCCCAGACCTTGGAGAAGCACAGCGGGACTCTGGAGCATCGTGTGATCAAGGACGCCAGGAAGATCAAGCAACTGTCGCTCCGTGAACTCAAACTCGAAGAAGCAGCCCGGGAAGCCCACTATGAGCACGAACTGGAGGTGAAGGACTTTCTGGAGAGGATCGAGAAGCTGAAGACTCGAGTTGCATACCTGGAGGAGGAACTGGACATGGGCGAGAACCTTCATCCCGAAGGAGACGTAGCCCCCTTGATCAGTAATGACGAGGACTATGAAGAAAGCTCCACCGAAGGACCCATCACCATGCTTTTCTGAGGAGGACACTTAGACTAGACCACAAAATTTATTTTATCGTTAAACGCTTAGGCCGATGTTTAGGACTATCGAATTTTGTATCCCTGTGTGAATCTTTGTGATGGTATTGAATAAAATGTGTGGTGTGATAGTTGTTTGTTGCATTTCATATGGGTAGTGTAATTACTCTTAGACCATTGTTCTATGCTAATCTCACCCCTCTACAAACATTAGATGCCTCCGAGACGTGCCCCTACCTCCAACTTTCCGCCGGAACTCACCTAGTTGATTCGGCAACAGAACACCCTGATGCAGCTGATCATCCAGAACCAAAACAATAACAACAACCATCAGCCACCCAGGCCGACAATCTCACCCGTTTCCTGAGGTTGAACCCTCCAACTTACTCCAGCAGCATTGAGCCCATTGTGGCAGATGATTGGCTCTGCAAGATGGAGCGTGAACTTATCACTGCTGGTTGTACTGAAGCTGAGAAGGTGCGCTTTGCCGCGCATCAACTTGAAGGCCCTACAGCTGCATGGTGGGAGAACTACACCACCACATACCCCATCGCTGGAGTCACTTGGGAGCAGTTCAAGCAAGCCTTCTGTACCGCACATGTCTCAGCTGGTGCAATGAGTCTAAAGAAGCGTGAGTTTCGCAACTTACGCCAGGGGAATCACTCTGTGGCTCAGTATGTCGATGAATTCAGCATGCTCACCCGTTATGCACCTGGAGATGTGGCCGATGATGCGGCCAAGCAGGAAAAGTTCTTGGAGGGACTCAATGATGAGCTGAGCATTCAGCTGACTATAGCCACCTTCAACAACTACCAGGAGCTGGTTGATAAGGCCCTCATCTTGGAGGGGAAACACCAGCATATGGAGAACCGCAAGCGGAAGTATGGGAATGGAAAGTTCAACTCCGACACTCAGTAGAAGCCTCGCTACACCCCCTATTCAGGGAATACCGGGACTAGATCCGGTAAGTTTGGAGGACACATCCAGCATAACCACCCAGTGCACAACCATGGAGGCCACAACCATGGAGGAAATGGGAACCACCGCAACAACAACAACGTCAAGAATGGCGGTACTGGCACTCAGCAGCATTCAGCTCCAGCTCAGAAGGATCTGAATCACATCACCTGCTTCAAGTGTCAGAAGAAGGGACACTATGCCACTGAATGTCCCCAGAACAAGCAGGGAAATGCAAATGGCAACGGCAACTCTGCAGCAAAGAATCCCGATCCTTTTCCTCGAGCTCAGGTGAATCACATTGATGTTGAAGAGGTCTATGATCACCCCGATACTGTGGTTGGTATGTTTTTGCTAAATTCACGTCCAGTATTGGTACTTTTTGATTCTGGTGCAACGCATTCATTCATATCAAGGGCAGTTGTGGAAAAATATAGTTTGCCAACTAGAACCCTCAGCCAGCCTATTAAGGTCAGTTCCCGAGGAGGCATGATGACAACCGGGATAGGATGCCATGCTTTGAGTCTCAACATCGGGAACCATAATTTTCCCACCGATCTCATCGTATTAGAGTCCCAGGGATTGGATGTAATCCTAGGCATGGATTGGTTGGCCAAGTATGAAGGGAATATTGATTGTGCCCTTAAGTCTATTTTGCTCACCACCCCCGAGCAGAAGTGGATTAAGTACGTGTCTCAGCGCCCAACACGGAGTAAGCGAGTAAACTCTCTCACGGGATTAGTCCAGGAGGAAGTACCGATTGTACAAGAGTACCCAGATGTATTTCCGGAGGAATTGCCGGGCATGCCACCTGATAGAGAGATTGAGTTCTTGATTGAGCTATTACCCGGAACAACCCCGATATCCAAGAGACCCTATCGGATGCCCGCAAATGACTTGGTAGAAATCAAGAAACAAATTAAGGAGTTGTTGGACAAAGGGTATATTCGCCCAAGTTCTTCACCTTGGGGAGCCCCAGTGCTCTTGGTTGAAAAGAAGGATAAGTCCTTGAGAATGGTTGTCGATTATCGTGCATTGAACGAGGTGACCATCAAGAACAAGTACGCCTTGCCGATGATCAATGATCTGTTTGATCAGTTAGTTGGAGCCCGAATATTCTCCAAGATCGATCTTCGATCCGGGTATCATCAGTTGAAGATTCGTGAACAACATATACCCAAGACAGCCTTCACCACTCGGTACGGCTTGTATGAGTACACGGTCATGTCATTTGGACTGACTAATGCTCCGGCATATTTTATGAATTTGATGAACAAGGTATTTATGGAATACTTGGACAAGTTTGTCGTGGTGTTCATCGATGACATAGTGATATTCTCCAAGAACGAAGAGGAACACAAGGAACATCTGCGTCTAGTTCTGGAGAAACTTCGAGAGCATAAGCTATATGCGAAGTTTAGCAAATGTGAGCTTTGGTTGAAGGAATTCGGATTCCTCGGACACGTCATCTCAGGAGAAGGAATAGCAGTGGACCCTGCCAAGGTCGCTGCAGTCACCGAATGGGTAGCACCCACGTCAGTCAAGGAGATCCGCAGTTTCCTCGGACTTGCCGGATATTACCGGAGGTTCATTGAGAATTTCTCAAAGATCGCCAAGCCCATGACAGAGTTGTTGAAGAAGGAGTCCAAGTATGTTTGGACTGAGGAATGTGAAACCAGTTTTCAAGAGTTGAAGAAACGTCTGGTTACAGCCACAGTGCTGATATTGCCGAACATTCATAAGGATTCCCAGGTTTACTGTGACGCTTCTCGTCAACGACTCGGCGGAGTGCTCATGCAAGAAGGTAAAGTTGTAGCCTATGCATCCAGACAGCTCAGACCCCATGAGTTGAATTATGCCACGCATGACTTGGAACTAGCAGCCGTAGTGCACGCTCTCAAGACCTGGAGACATTTCCTGATCGGAAATAGTTGTGATGTTTACACTAATCACAAGAGCCTGAAATATATCTTCACGCAGAAGGAGTTGAACCTCAGACAGAGGCGACGGCTAGAGTTGATCAAGGACTACGACATGAAATTGCATTATCACCCAGGCATGGCAAATGTTGTAGCCGATGCTTTGAGCCGCAAGAGTTATGTGAACACACTCATAGCAGGAGGATTACCCCAGGAGTTAGCCGATGACCTCCGAGAGCTCAAATTGGAAATAGTTCCAAGAGGATTTGTTGCCACACTGGAAATTCAGTCCACTTTGACACAAAAGATCCGCGAAGCACAGAAATCAGACAAGGAGATAGCTGAGATTAAGCAGAAAATGAAAGACGGGAAGGCTAAAGGTTTTCGTGAGGATGAACATGGAACTTTATGGTTTGAGGATCGCATCTATGTGTCCAATGATCCCGAACTCAGGAAGTTGATACTTCAGGAGGCCCATGATTCCCCGTACTCGATACACCCCGGCAACACCAAGATGTATCTGGATCTGAAAGAAAGTTTCTGGTGGACAGGAATGAAGAAAGACATTGCCGAGTTCGTAGCAATATGCGATGTTTGTCAGTGAGTAAAAGCCGGGCATCAGAAGCCAGCAGGTTTGCTCCAACCTCTGCCGATACCCGAGTGGAAATGGGAAAAGCTTGGTATGGACTTCATCACAGGATTACCCAGGACCCGTTCTGGCTATGATTCTATTTGGGTTGTGGTCGATCGTTTGACCAAGGTAGCTCATTTCATTCCTGTGAAGACTACTTACATGAGTGCCAAGCTGGCCAAGATATATATGACCAGGATCGTATGTCTGCACGGAGTACCGAATAGCATTGTGTCAGATAGAGGGACTCAGTTCACATCAAAATTTTGGCACCAACTGCATGAAACCTTGGAAACGAGATTGGAGTTCAGTACAGCTTTTCACCCACAGACAGATGGACAGACCGAGAGAGTCAATCAGATTCTGGAGGACATGTTGAGAGCTTGCGCACTAGACTATGGGTCTAGTTGGGATGACAATTTATCTTATGCCGAGTTCTCATACAACAACAGCTACCAGACCAGTCTGAAGATGGCCCCTTTCGAAGCTCTATACGGAAGGAGGTGCAGAACACCGTTGATGTGGGATGGAGTTGGAGACCGACAACTTTTTGGTCCCGACCTTATCTGAGATTCTAAAGAGAAGGTCAAGCTTATTCGTGACTGACTCAAGATAGCTCAGTCCAGGCAGAAGAGTTATGCTGACAGCAAACGCAAAGCAGTAACGTACGAAGTGGGAGACCGAGCATATCTTCGGGTGTCTCAACTTCGAGGAATCAAGAGATTTGGTGTGAAAGGAAAGTTAGCACCCCGATTCATTGGCCCCTACAAAATTCTTGAACGTAGAAGCGAAGTTGCATATAAACTGGAACTGCCGGAAGGATTGTCCGGAGTTCATGATGTCTTCCATGTTTCCCAGTTGAAGAAATGCCACGCTGAGATGGCCGATGTTCCCTTGAAAGATACAGTGCCCCTAGAGGCCATACAGCTTGACAGTGATCTGACGTATGAGGAGAAACCCGTCAGGATTCTCGAGACTGCCAACAGAGTTACCCGCAGCAAGATCATTAGGTTCTGCAAGGTGTTGTGGAGCCACCACACCGAGGAAGAAGCCACATGGGAACGAGAAGAGGATCTTCGTCGAGACCACCCGCACCTATTTTCTAGCCAACCCGAATCTCGAGGGCGAGATTCATCTTAAGGTGGGTAGGTTTGTAACATCCCAATTTTCCTAACTGGGAATGTTTTACATTGTAGCTAAGCATCTATGCATATTGATTGAAATAAAGTTGCATTTGAATTCTTTCGACTTTTGCTTTTGCATTTCTATTTTTCTTCACACGAGACATGCCGGGAAATGTTCTCTTGCACGCAAGAGAGAGCGGAGGAAAATGACCCTCCAAAAATGTGAGGCATCTCTGAAATAATTGGAGTCAAGAAAGCCAAGGTTTTATCGCGAAAATATTTGCAAAAAGATAATAAAGCATTTAGGGGAATTTCTGAAAAAAAACATTTTTTCAAAGTTTTTATTTTTGCCTTGGAAAAATGTTAATCGAGTAGAGGATATTTTTCTGTTTTTTTGGTATATAATACCCCATATTAACTATTTTATTTGTTTCCTTTTTCCCTTTTAGTTTCAGTTTTATTAAAAAGGCTAAATAGGAAAGTTAGTTTTTTTAGAAACAACGCCTGGGCGCATTATACCTGTGGGCCGAATCCCTTAAGGCCCGGGATCCTGATCCCCTTTCGGATCGGGTGGCCGACCCCAGCGCCCCTCTCTCCCTCTCCCTGCCAGGTGGGCCACCCTGGCCGACCGAGCCCCCCCTGCCGGCCACCCCCTTCCTCTCGTCCCTCTCTTTCCTTCCTTGGGGCCGAGCCCCTTCCTTCCATGGCAGCCCCGATCCCCACCCAGGATCTCCCTGCCCCTTCCCTCCCGAGGCCCCCTCTCCCCCTATATATACCCCCCTGCCGCCTCGCCCCGTTCCCCACCTCGCCCCGCCGTTCTGCCGCCCAAGCCCCCCCTGTTGCACTCGCCGGAGTTGGCCACCACCATCGAAGTTTCGGCCACCCACTGCTCGCCTCCGCCCCACGCCGCACCTCCCCGACGCCACGAGCAGCACGCCGGCGATCCCCTCCGCCGCCCGGACGTCTCCCCCACCTCGGCCGACCGCCGGAACCCCTTCCCCGCCACCGCCTCTTCTCCTCGGACTCGCCGGAGTAGAGCAGCCAAGGTGAGCACCCCCATCCCTCCACCACCGTTAGATCAAAACCGACGCGCTAGATTAGTTCCTAGATACCCTTTCGGCCTTCTAAACAAAACCGAACCGGTTTTTATTTACTTAACTATTTAGCCTGAGAGTTCTTGTTAGGCTTCGGCCGTTTTCTCACACACCCGCAGCACCCCCCCCCCCCCCCGCAGCAAATCAGTGAGCGCCACGTGTACCCCCTGTCTGTTAGCAATTGTTTTCTTTTTCTGTTTAGTTCCAAAAACAGAAATGTTTCAGTTTTGTTTTGACCAGAGCTTTTGATCCCGAAGTCCAATGAGGTTGATTCTTTTTCCAGTAGATCCCAAATATTTTGTAGTTTGTAAAAACATATAATTTGTCTATGTTTGAAATTTTCAAATTTGAATTAGATCAGATTTAGTTTAAACCTTGTTTTTCTTATTCCAGGAGTTTAAAAAATGATTTTGAGTTGATTCTTTTTGCTACTGCTTCCTAGTGATTATATCTTACTGTGGTAGAAGTTTCAATTTTTTTTTATATTTTTACTTGGGTTTTTAACAGAAACAAGTTTCTGCCTTAGTGTTGTGTGTTGAATTCTTTCACTTAGGCCATAGGAAATTTTTACTTGTGATGTTATTTTTACTTGTTGTTTGATTGTAGTGCTTATGGTGTGTATTTGTTTGTATCGGTAGATCACCCGGAGTGCGAAGCTTGTTACTTAGAAGCGCTCGATCAAGACAACTATCATCAAGGCAAGTCATTTTGATCATACTATCACCTATGTTTTATGCATCGTAGTTCTACCATCCTATGCCCAATTGCATGCTGCTTAGGTACTTGGAAATTTTAGTAAAGGTTGTAGTATCATGTGGTAGGCACACAACAACCCCGATACTTGGCCCCGGGACGACAAATTTCATATTGCTGTGCCTGAGTAGACGGGATTTCGGTTGAGTGCATAACACGAGCGATGCAAGGTTGATTAAATAATCAAGACCGGTTAAGACAAGATTTTCAAGACCTCGGACGCAATGCAACTCTGGGTGAAGGACGGTTGATCGGCTCCCTGCAGAACCCAGTGGATGACCCGGGATGCTGGAGAGGCCATGACATCCTGCGGAAAGCTTCACCTAGGCTCGAAGAGACGAACGGAGACTTCAAGACCGAAGGCTTACCTGCATAGCCACAAGTCATTATGGGCTCTGACTTGGTTGGACAACGCGGCGACTCTGGACAGGCGGTGCTAGCAGATGTAGAAGAACGGTAGGAATGGATGGGCACCGACAGGGATTCAGAGGGACCCGTTGAAAGACCATGTTTTGATCATCCGGTCTTCAAACACCCTGAAGTGCGAGGATATACACGGAGGCGATCAAATCTTGTGGGGAACGTGTGCAAAACTCTGAAGAGTGCCCAACCTAATCGATTAGCCGTGTCCACGGTCATGGATAAGTTGAGCCGAAGGCATTGAAATTCCCCTGAACTCTCGACACAACTTAATAATGGTGTGGGTATTAGCAACAACTCGGGTACGAGAATTGGTTGGCGGAACCATCTCGTTAACAACAAACAATGTAGTAATATTTTGCTTTCAGCCCCTCTTGTTGTAGGATAAAATTGTCTTTATGCAAAACTTATATCCCCACCTGCCAAATATGCATGTAAAGATAGTTGATTATTATTTTTACCCCTCTCTTTGATCACTTGCCGGCATATTCCATATGCTGACCTACACGGCTGCAACGTATCATGTTGCAGAGTACTTTTCCGACCAGGAGTGAGGCTACGATCTACGCTCAGCGACATGCCCTGGAGTCGGATGGACTCGTCTACATGATGCTTCCGCTAGTCTTCGTTAGATATCTCATGAGATGGCCTTCAACCACTTTATTGTAATCCTTTATTGTAATAAAGTACTCATTATGAGATTTTGATTAATAAAGCTGTGTGATTGAACTCTTGATATATACATTGATGTACTGAGTGTGTACCAGCATGATCTTGGGATGGTACGGAAACTCCAGAGGCTTGACTCGTTTTGAGTCGGGTCGCTACACCAAGAAAGGGTTCTTGCCAGTTTTACAAGGTAGGAGATTGAGTAAGACTCAGTGCCCAGCAACTGATGAGGATAGAGAGCATATGAGCACCGTCGCCTATGCTTCAGCCATAGGTTCTATCATGTATGCAATGATGTGCACTAGACCGGACGTTAGCTAGGCCATAAGTATGGCAGGCAGGTTCCAGAGTAATCCAGGAGTGGATCACTGGACGACGATCAAGAATATCCTGAAGTACCTGAAAAGGACTAAGGAGATGTTTCTCGTGTATGGAGGTGACGAAGAGCTCGCCGTAAAGGGTTACGTCGATGCAAGCTTTGACACAGATCCGGATGACTCTAAGTCGCAGACCAGATACGTATTTATTCTTAATGGGGGTGCGGTAAGCTGGTGCAGTTCCAAGAAAAGCGTCATAACAGATTCTACATGTGAAGCGGAGTACATGGCTGCCTCGGAGGTGGCTAAGGAGGGTGTCTGGATGAAGCAGTTCATGACGGATCTTGGAGTAGTGCCAAGCGCACTGAATCCAATAACCTTCTTCTATGACAACATGGGTGCCATTGCCCTAGCAAAGGAACCACGGTTTCACAAGAAGTCCAGACACATACAACGACGCTTCAACCTCATCCGCGACTACGTCGAAGGGGAGGACGTAAATATATGCAAAGTGCACACGGATCTGAATGTAGCAGACCCGCTGACTAAACCTCTTCCACGGGCAAAGCATGATCAACACCAGAACTGTATGGGTGTTAGATTTATTACAATGTGATTCGCATGATTATGTGAGGGCTAGATTATTGACTCTAGTGCAAGTGGGAGACTGTTGGAATTATGCCCTAGAGGCAATAATAAATATAGTTATTATTATAATTCCTGCATTAAGATAATCGTTTATTATCCATGCTATAATTGTATTGAATGAAGACTTATATACATGTGTGGATACATAGACAAAACACTGTCCCTAGCAAGCCTCTAGTTGGCTAGCCAGTTGATCAAAGATAGTCAGGGTCTTCTGATTATGAACAAGGTGTTGTTGCTTGATAACTGGATCACGTCATTAGGAGAATCACGCGATGGACTAGACCCAAACTAATAGACGTGATATATTGATCGTGTCATTTTGTTGCTACTGTTTTCTGCGTGTCAAGTATTTGTTCCTATGACTATGAGATCATATAACTCACTGACACCGGAGGACTGCTTTGTGTGTATCAAACGTCGCAACGTAACTGGGTGACTATAAAGATGCTCTACAGGTATCTCTGAAGGTGTTCGTTGAATTAGTATGGATCGAGACTGTGATTTGTCACTCCGTGTGACGGAGAAGTATCTCGGGGCTCACTCGGTAATACAAAATCACACACAAGCCTTGCAAGCAATGTGACTTAGTGTAAGTTGCGGGATCTTGTATTACGGAACGAGTAAAGAGACTTGCCGGTAAACGAGATTGAAATAGGTATGCGGGTACTAACGATCGAATCTCGGGCAAGTAACATACCGAAGGACAAAGGGAATGACATACGGGAATATATGAATCCTTGGCACTGAGGTTCAAACGATAAGATCTTCGTAGAATATGTGGGATCCAATATGGGCATCCAGGTCCCGCTATTGGATATTGACCGAGGAGTCACTCGGGTCATGTCTACATAGTTCTCGAACCCGCAGGTTCTGCACACTTAAGGTTCGACGTTGTTTTATGCGTATTTGAGTTATATGGTTGGTTACCGAATTTTGTTCGGAGTCCCGGATGAGATCACGGACGTCACGAGGGTTTCCATAATGGTCCGGAAACGAAGATTGATATATAGGATGACCTCATTTGATTACCGGAAGGTTTTCGGAGTTACCGGGAATGACGAATGGGTTCAGGGTGTTCACCGGGAGGGCAACCCACCCCGGGGAAGCCCATAGGCCTTGGGGGTGGCGCACCAGCCCTTAGTGGGCTGGTGGGACAGCCCAAGAAGGCCCTATGCGCCATAGGAAGAAAATCAAAGAGAAAAGAAAAGAAAAAAGAGGAGGTGGGAAAAAGGGGAAGGACTCCTCCTTCCAAACCTTGTTGGATTCGGTTTGGAAGGGGAGGACTCCCCCCCTTGGCTCGGCCGACCCCCTTGAGGGTCCTTGGACCCCAAGGCAAGGCTCCCCCTCTTACCCCTATATATACGGAGGTTTTAGTGCTGATTTGAGACAACTTTGCCACGGCAGCCCGACCACATATCTCCACGGTTTTGCCTCTAGATCGCGTTCCTGCGGAGCTCGGGCAGAGCCCTGCTGAGATTAGATCACCACCAACCTCCGGAGCGCCGTCAGGCTGCCGGAGAACTCATCTACCTCTCCGTCTCTCTTGCTGGATCAAGAAAGCCGAGACCATCGTCGAGCTGTACGTGTGCTGAATGCGGAGGTGTCGTCCGTTCGGCACTAGATCATGGGACTGATCGCGGGACGGTTCGCGGGGCGGATCGAGGGACGTGAGGACGTTCCACTACATCAACCGCGTTCACGAACGCTTCTGCTGTGCGATCTACAAGGGTACGTAGATCGAATATCCCCTCTCGTAGATGGACATCACCATGATAGGTCTTTGTGCGCGTAGGAATTTTTTTGTTTCCCATGCGACGTTCCCCAACAAATGCTACTCATCTAGTAGCTGACGATATGAAGAAGTAGAAAGATGGAGGATTGACGAAATGGAGAGCTGCAGATCCATATGCCATAAGGAGAAGAACTAATGTGATCCTAGATTCCACACTAAGGAACAAGAAGATTTTTATCAGACAGTTCTATTTGACAAAAGTCTAGTTGTAAGTGACATGAGATATGTTGACTGGGCTTATATCAAAGCTAATGAACACGACTTTCCCCATGTGCAAGATAATTTCAAGTGTGTGGACATTGAAGACTTTGTTGGGAGAGACATGGCATCATGGAATGATGATCTTATCATGCAATTTTATTCCACTGCTCACTTCTATGCTGATGGTTCTATAGTCGGGATGACTGATGGACACAAGTCTGAAGCCATTGTTGATGATTGGGCTAGGATCATTGGTGCCCCTAAGCAAAAACAAAGTGATGTTGATGTATACTCTGAGCTGAAGATGAATTACAATTCCATGGCCAACATGTAGAAGCCAATTCCTCACGAGTTCTTGGCAACTCACAAGCTTGGCTCAGTGTACTTCTTGCAAGCAGGGATACCTACAACCAATACAATTCTAAGATACACCTTCATGCCTAAATCAGGTGATGAGAAAATGGTTAGGGCTCACTCCATCAACATGTTGCACCATTTGGACTCTCACACTAGATTCAAAGTGATGGACTTGATAGTAGAGACTATCAGGAGGACTATTGCTGATCAGAAAAGATCTTGTGGATATGCCCCGAACATTCAGATGCTTATCAATGCCAAGCTAGGAAAGCATGCATATCCACTTGATCGTCCCCATTTACCCCTTCAGCCAGAATTTGAAGACAATGAAGTGCTAATGCATGTCAATGATCCCAACTCAGCTACAGCTAGAATGGCAGCAGAGGCAGCAGAAGCCGAGGCTGCAAGAAATGTGCCACCACAAGTTCCACAGCTGAAAACTCCAGCTAAGAAAATGGCATTTCTAGTAAGCTCTCCCCAAGGAATGGAGAAGAATATATCATAGATTCTACTAAACAAAAAGAGCTTAGAGAGAATCATGGAAACAAAGTTCCATGATTTGGATGTCAAAGTGACAGAGCTGGCTACAAATGTAGAAAGCTTAAACATGAAGTTGATAGAGTGAGGACACCCAGTTCTACCAGTGATGATGAAGATTTTCCTCCTCGCACTACCACTCAGTTCACCACCAGGCCTAGGTCAGCTATTGTGCTAGTTTAGGAGACAAGACAGACTTCATCAGCTCAGGCATCTGCTCCGGCACTAGCTCCAACTCAAGCACCTCCAGTAGCAACTCCTCCAGCTATAGGAACCTTAGCAAAAGCCTTCGTGGATGCTCTTCTGTCCACTCCATCAACTACACAGAGAGACGATTAGCTCTATAAATTTGAACTTTTTGGTAACTTGTTGCCAAAGGGGGAGAAATGTATAGATCAGAGGGCTTCGAGTGACACAGCTTTTGACTTTATTTTCTCTCATTTTGGTTGTACAAAAATTTGGACTTTGGATGAATTTATACTTGTTCCTGTGTTTGATCATACACTTTGCTTGGTTGATGCTACATTATTGTATTTAAGATATCTATGTGATGATCATTCACTTATCTTTTTAGTGCCTTGTGCATTACTATTCATTCTTATCATGTATGGGCACCACCAAGATGTATGTGAGATGGAAGAGTGACCCATGATCCTAATTGATTATGCATTCGCATTCAAACTCAAAATATAAATAATGCACAAATTTAGGGGGGGGGGGCTCTTTCTTTTCACATACTTCTCAAAGCGTCAATGCTAATCATTGATTATATCTTTTGTCGAAGCTTTGATCTATATGTTGTCGTCAATTAGCAAAAAGGGGGAGATTGAAAGCACAGTTGCTCCCTAAGGTGGTTTTGATAATTCATCACAACATATGCATCATTGGACTAATATGTTTATCCAAGTAAATTTCAGAAAAGTTCAAAACATGCATTAGCTAAAGGCTTATGTGGAGATGCCCCTTGATGCAAGAAAGGAATAAGATTGGCACAAGCTTCAAGCTAGAAGATTGTTCAGTTTATATTTGTGAGAAATCACTTTTGAGTCCATAGTAAAGACAATACTATTAAAAGTGGGTGAGATATTAAAATGAACTGGTTGCTCAAGTGCTTAGAGATATCCACCAAAAAGACTCATTTTCCCACATACTCATTTTTTCCAAAGCCACATACACAAAATCGGTGACACCAATATCCTCAATTCGGCCCTACCGATTTTCATCCCACACAGAACCCTAGCCAAAGCAACCAAATTGGTGCAACCGAAACTGTGTCGGTGCTACCGAGTTTAGGTGACCAACTTTCTATTGCCTCGGTACACAAAATCGGAATTTCTGAGTTTGGGTATCGGTGTCACCGAGTTGTGTCATCTGACCGTTAGACACCTTTTCGGTGTCACCGAGTTGTGTATAGCGGTTCCATCGAAATTCAAAAGTTGTCGCCTTTAGTGCAAGTCGGTAGCACCGAGTTCATGACTTCGGTGTCACTGAGTTGGTCACTTTAGGTGTAATGGTTGGATTTTGGGGACTGCCTATATATGCCCCTCCGCCAATCTCTCATTTCTGGGAGAAGCACTCAGAATACACACTTCGTTGCCAGATCCATTTTTCTGATAGAGAGCCACCTACTCATGTGTTGAGATCCAGATATTCCAATGCAGTCATTTGAAACTTGATCTCTAGCCTCCCCAAGTTGGTTTCCACCAAATCAACCTCTCCTACCCATGCCTATTCTATGAGAGAGTGATTGTGTGTGGACGAGACTATCTTTAGAAGCACAAGAGCAAGTGCTACCTCTTGAGCTTGCGTTGGTTTTTTCCCTTGTAGAGGAAAGGGTGATGCAGCATAGTAGGAGTAAGTATTTCCCTCAGTTTGAGAACCAAGGTATCAATCCAGTAGGAGTATCAAGGACGAAGCACCAATGTACAAAGGAGTATCAAGGACGAAGCACCAATGCGCAAAAACAGCAAACTTGCACCCAACGCTACAAAGGGGTTGTCAATCCCTTCAAGATTGATTGCAAGGTGAGATCTGAAGGCGGAAAGTGCAACAAAGTAAAAGTGTAAGGCTGAAAATATGATGTGAAGTAGACCCGGAGGCCATAGTGTTCACTAGAGGCTTCTCTCAAGATAGCAAATATTACTGTGGGTGAACGAATTACAATCGAGCAATTGATACAACCGCGCAAAGTCATGACGATATCTAAGGCAATGATCATACATATAGGCATCATGTCCGAGACAAGTAGACCGATACTTTCTGCATCTACTACTATTACTCCACACATGGACCGCTCTCCAACATGCATCTATTATATTGAGTTCATGACGGACAGAGTAACGCCTTAAGCAAGATGACATGATGTAGAGGGATAAATTCATGCAATAAATATAAACCCCATCTTTTTACCCTTGATGGCAACAACACGATGCGTGCCTTGCTACCCCTTCTGTCACTGGGTGAGGTCACCGCACGGTATGAACCCAAAACCAAGCACTTATCCCATTGCAAGAATCATAGATCAAGTTAGCCAAATAAAACCCACAACTCGAAAAGAATTACAAGGATATGAAATCATGCATATAAGCGATCAGAAGACACTCAAATAAAATTCATAGATAATCAGATCATAAATCCACAATTCATCGGATCTCGACAAACACACCGCAAAAAGAAGATTACATCAGATAGATCTCCATGAAGATCATGGAGAACTTTGTATTGAAGATCCAAGAGAGAGAAGAAGCCATCTAGCTACTAGGTATCGACCCGAAGGTCTATGGTGAACTACTCACACATCATCGGAGAGGCAATGTTGTTGATGAAGAAGCCCTCTGTATCCGAATCCCCCCGCTGACAGGGCACCAGAACGTGCCCCAGATGGGATCTTGCGGAGATAGAAGCTTAAGGCGGCGGAAAAGTATTTTCGTGGATCTCTCTCGTGGTTTTGGATTTTTCGGGGTTTTATAGGCGGAAGAAGTAGGGCAGACGAGCCACAGGGGGCCCACAAGCCTGCTAGGCGCGCCCCCTGGCCGCGCCTAGGGGCTTGTGGCCTCCCCTCGTGGCCTCTGCCTTGGTTCTCACGCTCCCTACGTATCTTCTGTTCCGGAAAAAATCTTTTCGGAGGTTTTATTCCGTTTGGACTTCGTTCAATATTCTCCTATGAAAAGGGTCAAAAACACGGAAAAACAGGAACTGGCACTTGGCACCGAGTTAATATGTTAGTCCCAAAAAAGATATAAAAGGCATACAAAACATCCAAAGTTTGACAAGATAATAGCATGGAACCATAAAAAATTAGAGATACGTTGGAGACGTATGAGATATGAGTTCATCGTTTGACAACATCTATTACCTTTTGGAGGGAGGTGCCTCCTATATTGGTTAGGTGTCGCTTGGGAGCCACCTACTTCATGTTGTGCAGTTGAACCAAGATGTTTGTAAGGGCAAGAAAATCGCCTACTTCGTGAAGATCTACCCTCAGTGAGGCTAGTCCTGTGTGGACGGAAGCCATGGTGGAATAGACAAGGCCGCTTCTTCGTGGACCACTTGTCAGTGGAGCCCTCCGTGGACTCTCGTAGCCGTTACCCTCCGTGGATTGAAGTCTCCACTAACATGGACATACGATAGCACCACTTATCAGAACCATGCCAAAAATCGCCGTGTCAACCACATGCATTTGATCTCCCTGCCTTACTCCTTTACTTTACACTTGCATGTTTTACTTTCCGCTGCTATACTCTTATAATTACATGTGTAGGGTCTACTTGACTTGCAATAGTTGCTAAAACTGGCGCACAACTAAAATTGGGGAAAGGCAAAGTTTTTATGTTTTCAATTACTCTAATCGCCCCCCCCTCTAGACATACTTTTGATCCTACATCAGCACTATTGGTTGGAATAGCTTCTACACATTAAATGACATAATCAAGGGCAACGAAAATATGTGTATACCTATTAGAGGAAGGAAAAGGTCGCATATAATCAAATCCCCAAACATCAAATGGTTCAATAATAAGTGAATAATTCGCAGGCATTTCCTGACGTCTACCTATATTACCAAATCTTTGTCATTCAACACAAGAGATGACAAACTTACGGGCATCTCTGAAAAGAGTAGGCCAATAAAATCGAGACAGTAATACCTTGTGTGCAGTTCTGTCTCCCAGATGGTGTCCTCCATAAGCCTCAGAGTGACACTTCTAAAGGATTTGTTCCTTTTCATGCTCAGGTATAGAACGTCTAATAATACCATCTACTCCCTCGTTATAAAGATGTGGGTTAACCCAAAAGTAATATCTTAAATCAAAGAAGAATTTTTTTCTTTTGTTTATAGGTGAAACTAGGTGGTATGTATTTAGCAATAATGTAATTATCATAGTGAGGAAACCACAATGTATGATGATAAACATTGACCACAACTAGTTGTTCATCAGGAAAACTATCATCAATAGGTAGTGGGGCATCAAGAACATTTTCTAACCTAGACAAGTTATCAGCTACTAGGTTCTCAGGTCCTTTGCTATCAATGATATGCAAATGAAATTCTTGTGGCAAGAGAACCCACCTAATAAGTCCAGGCTTAGCATTGTTCTTTTCCATAAGATATTTAATAATAGCATGATCCGTGTGAACAATTACTTTAGAATCAACAATGTAAGATCGCAATTTATCACAAGCAAATACAACTGCTAAGAATTGTTTTTGACTTGTAGCATAATTTCTTTGGGCATTGTCTAGAATTTTACTAGCATAATGGATAACATTCAATTTCTTATCAACTCTTTGTCCTAGAAAACCACCAACAACATAATCAGTAGCATCACACATACATTCAAAAGGCAAGTTCAATCAGGCGGTTGAACGATAGGTGCAGAAGTTAAGGTTTCCTTAAGTGTTTTGAAGGCTTCTACACAATCATCACTAAAATGAAAGGAACATCCTTTTGTACTAAATTAGTAAGAGGAATAGAAATTTTAGAGAAGTCTTTAATAAACCTCCTATAGAAACCACCATGACCAAGGAAACTACGGATACCTTTAATGTCTTTAGGACATGTCATCTTCTCAATTGTATCAACTTTAGCCTTATCCACCTCAATATCCCATTCGTAAATTTTATGTCCCAAGACAATACCTTCATTCACCATAAAGTGACACTTCTCCCAATTCAATACAAGGTTGGTTTTCTCACATCTCTGCAAAACTCGACCAAGGTTTCTTAAGCAATCATCAAAAGAAGTTCCATAAAAGGAAAAAAGCATCCATGAAGACTTCAAAATTTTTGTCACAAAAATCAGAGAATATAGCAGTCATGCATCTTTCAAAGGTAGCAGGTGAATTTCATAATCCAAAAGGAATACGTCTATAAGCAAAGGTTCAAAAGGACAAGTAAAGGAGGTTTTGTCTTGATCAGGTTGTGACACACGTATTTGAGAGAAACGAGAATAGCCATCTAGAAAGCAAAAATGTGTGTGCTTCAATAATCTTTCTAGCATTTAGTCTATGAACGATAATGGATAATGATATTTTCTAGTAGATTTGTTGAATTTTATCAAATAAATTACCATTCTATAGCTAGTCACAATTCTTTGTGGAATGAGTTCATTTTTATCATTAGGGACAACAGTAATACCTCCTTTCTTAGGAACACAATGAACATGACTTACCCATCTACTATCATCTATGGGACAAATTATACCTCCTTCCATAAGCTTTAATATTTCATTTCTCACCACTTATTTCATTTTGGGATTCAGTCTTCATTGGTGATCAACAACAGGTTCAGCATCTCGTTCCATATTAATCTTGTGCTGATAGAGAGTGGGACTAATGCCCTTAAGATCATCAAGAGTATACCCAATAGCAGCTCGGTGCTTCCTTAAATTTTTTAATAATCTATCTTCTTCATGCTCTATAAGGTTAGCACTGATAATAACAAGATATATCTTCTTTTCATCGAGATAAGCATATTTCCAAGTGTCGGGTAATTGGTATAATTGAAACACAGGATCTCCCTTGGGTGGAGGAGGACCTCCTAGAGTTTCCACAAGCAAGTTGTATTTAAGGGTGGGTTTTTTCTCAAAGAACATATTGTTTATTTCATTTCTTTAATGCATATGCATATCATTTTCATGGTCTAGCAAATACTATTCTAATGGATCCATAGGAGGAATGGCAATAGAAGCAAGACCAATTACTTCATCTTTACTTGGCAATTATTTGTCATGGGGTAGCTTACTAAACTTGGAGAAATGGAACTCATGAGACATACCACCAAAATTAACAGTGATGATTTCCTTTTTGCAATCTATTTTAGCATTGACAGTGTTCAAGAAGGGTCTACCAAATATTATGGGTTGAAAATTATCTTGTGGTGAGCGAAGTACTAGAAAATTAGTAGTGTATTTTACTTTTCCACACAAGACTTCAGCATCTCTAACAATCCCAAGTGGTGTGATGGTATCTCTATTAGCAAGTTTAATAGTAACATATATGTCTTCTATCTTAGCGGGTGCTATCTCATGCATAATTTATTGATATAAGGTAAAAGGGATGGCACTAAAACTAGCACCCGTATCACATAGACCATGTTAGCAATGATCTCCTATTTTGACTGAAATACAGGCATGCAAACAAAAGATCTATTCTTATCTTTAGTATCAGGTTTAGCAATTCTAGCAGCTTCATTACAAAAATGAATAACATGCCCATCAATATTGTGTACCAAGATATCTCTAACCATAGCAGTATAGATTCTACATTTATTTGCTTAAAGGGTTTGGTTGTTCTAACATAACTTTTGTTAACCACAATTGAAGCTTTAGCATGTTCCTTTATCCTAAGAGGGAAAGGTGGTGTCTAAATATAAGCAGTAGGCACAACTAGGTCAACATTATAAATAATAGTTTTAGCTTCAACTATAGTTGGTTCTTCAATTTTTTCTTTAATAGGTGAATGGTATTTAAACCATTTCAGTTTAGGGAGATCAACATGAGGAACAAAGTTTTCACAAATTGAGGCTACCATCTTAGAGTCAAGTCCATACTTAGTGCTAAAACCATTGAAAGAATCAGTATTCATAGAAGATTTAATACAATCAAACTTAGGTTTTATACCTAACTCTTTACCTTCTAGATCTCCCAATCTTCAGAGTTGCGTTTCATTCTTTATAGAAGATTCCACCTGCATTCACTAGTCTTCTTCATAAAAGAACTAGAGCAAGAAGTATCGAGCATGGTTTGATCATTACGAGAAAGTCGAACATAAAAATTATGAATAATAATTGCTCTCGAGAGCTCACGATTGGGGCATGAATATAAAATTGAATTCAGCCTCCCCCAAGCTAGAGCGATATTTTCTCCTTCATGGGGCCAAAAATTATTAGTAAAATTCCGATCACGAAAAAAAGCTGCATAGGATAAGTTTTTTGGTGAAACTCCAATTGCAATCAATTCTAGTTCCAAATTATCATATCATCACATAGGCTATACCATTTCAATTCTTTTCCCCCTAAACATAAAGGGAAACCCTTGTTCTTGACTTCATCTCCGGATAAACCTGCAAGCTTAAATAATCCACAAACTTCATCCACATATATTAGGTACATATCAGGATGTTTTGTTCCATCTCCCACATAAGGATTAGCTAGAAATTTCTCTATCATACCCGAAGGAATTTCATAGTAAACATTTTCAGTAGGTTCTGTATGTTGAGGGACAACTCTTGGTATTTCCGGTCGAGGTGAAGATATCCCGAACAAGCCCCTCAAAGGACCACTTTCTATAGTGACAAGTAACAGGAAATTTCATCACGTAATATAAATTTTCCCTTAGCAAATTCCGCTTATCAAAGGCACTTCACTTCCTGGCAATGGCACCAGAAAAGAGTCTTGATGACCCACAAGTATAGGGGGTCAATCGTAGTCCTTTTGATAAGTAAGAGTGTCGAACCCAACAAGGAGCGGAAGGAAATTACAAGTGGTTCTCAGCAAGGTAATTTCTGCAAGCAGTGAAATAGCGGTAACAAGTTGTTTCATAGCAAGGTAATTGTAATAAGTGACAAGTAGCAATAGTAACAATAGTTGCAGCAAGGTATCCCAATACTTTTGTGGCAAAGGACAGGCCAAAACAGGTTCTTATAATAGGCAAAGTGGTCTTGAGGGCACACGAGATTTCATCTAGTCACTTTCGTCATGTTGGGTTAACCCACCTGCAAGCATCCGCAACTATGAGAAAAGTATTAAGAATAAATTCTAACCATAGCATTAAACATAGGGATCCAAATCAGCCCCTTACGAAGTAGTGCATAAACTGGGGTTTAAGTTTCTGTCACTCTCCCAACCCACCCTCTAATTACTACTCCACAATGCAATCCCTTATGCCTAAAATATGGTGAAGTGTTATATAGTGTACGTTCACATAAGACCACTAAGGAAATCACAACATTCGTATCATCAGAATATCAAACGAATATCAACTTCACATGACTACTTGCAACATCATTTCTCCCGTGGTCTGAAGAACAAAGGTAAATACTCACAATTGATAAACATGTTCATGACCAGAGAGGTAATATATAGCATAATGAATCTAAAAATATGATCTTCCACCAAATAAACCATAAAGCATCAACTACAAGATGTAATTAACACTACTAGACACACCCTAGGTACCAATCCGAGGTTCCGGTACAAGACTGAGTACAAGAGATGAACTAGGGTTCTGATAGGAGATGGTGTTGGTGAAGATGTTGATGGAGATTGGCCTCCCCAAGATGAGAGTGTTGTTGGTGATGATGATGACCTCGATTTCCCCTCCAAGAAGGAAGTTCCTCTAGCGGAATCGCGTCACCAGAGGGAAAAAGTGCTCCTACCAAAGTTTCACCTCGAGACGGCGATGCTTTGTCCCGAAAGTCTTCTACTTATTTTTTTTAGGGCGAAGGAGAATTTATACGAGAAGATGAGCGCCAGAGGTGGGCCAGGTGACCCACCTGACATCAGGTCGTGCCAGGGGTGCCTAGCTTGCCCGGGTGTCTAGTGGTCGTCTGGTGGCCCCCCTCTGGTACTTCTTCGCTCGAGTATTTTTATTTATTATAAAATAAATCTACATAAATTTTCATCCCAATTAGAGATTTGCAGAATAGGTATGTCTAATGTAGCTTTTTCAGGTTCAGAATTCCATCTGTTGGTATTCTCCCACTTGATGTAAACCTTGCATATTATGCGAGAACGTGCATTAGAATTACTCCACCAAGTGGCAAAATGAATAGAAATACTATAAATAACAGTAAGAAAACTTGACACAAAATGGACGTATCATGTCTATTTATGTTGCTGCTACTAAGGATAAAACGATGGGGTTTCTTCATATTGATTGAGTTTACTTTGTCTACATCGTGTCATCGTTCTCCAAGCATTACTATGTTTTTCACGAAGTTAATACATACAGAGGAAAGCATATAAGCGCTCTTGAAGTGGAGTAATAGTAGTAGGTGCAGGAAGGACTCATCCTATTTGTTTATAGACGTGATACCCATATACACATGATCATTGTCGTGAATATCGCATAACTATCCACTTTTCTGTCAATTGTACAACAGTAATTTGTTTGCCCACCGTATGTTGCTTTCATGAGAGAAGCCACTAGGGAACACTACGCCCCCTGGTCTATTCACTTATGTATTTACAAAACTTATCTTTACCTTGCTGCCATTATTTGTCCAGTATTTTATTTTGCAAGTTACAATTATCAACATACCTCATTTGCTTGCAAATAACGAGATCAAGGGGATTGACAACCCTCTTGCCCGCGTTGGGTGCAAGTAGTTTGCTCTTTTGTGTGCTTTCGCTGAAGATGTTGACGATTGTTATTCCTATTGGTTCGATACACCTTGGTTTCTTAACTAAGGGAAATACTTACCCGTATTGTGCTGCAATTACCCGTTCCTCTTCACGAAAAACCCAACATAGATCACAAATATCATCCGAAGGTACCATTTTCTCAACCCGGTGCTCACTTGGATCAACAATTTCTTTTTCAGCAAACACAAATTGCAGGCAATTCAAAGCGAAGGCCCATAGTAGCACTACAGAGCTTTAGAGTAGACTTCCCAATGAGCTGGCATCCATAAAGGCGAGAACTCAAGAACAGTTAAGACCCACAACCTCTCATACACAAGCCGGTGAATTCAAAGGACCGCTCGACCCGGCCGGCCCGTATTATGAGAAAACCCCATCATCTGACGGGTCGAGTGGTACTCTATTGTCGGCTTTCAACATTAATCGTGGGTAAGTGTATTTGAAAATTTTGCACCACTTTGAATGATATTTCTTTTGTTATCTAACTTTGTAACTGCTCGTGCATGTAGTGTTAAGGACATCTTGAAGAGTCGGGATGGCTTGTCATCCTTTGCTAGGATAGACATTGACATCGCACCTCAAAATACCTCCACAAATATTCCCGAGCCTCAATATGCCTCAATAGTTGACGATGAGCCGGCATTCCAAAATGAACCAGCGGTGCTAGATGAACCGGAAATTCTGGCACACACCTCTGCTCCCATAGAATCAACGCAGATGCCAGCTCCTCCACCGATTTTAGAAATTGTGCGGGAAGAATCGGCCACCCTAACCGATGTGGACAATGATCCGCTAGTGAGTTCCACTACTTTGGCTAAAATTATAGCCAAGGAAGAGTCACCCATGAAAGATAAGGTTAAAGCCAGCTTACGATATCCATCATATGAAGACTTGGATGTAAGCTCTCTTCATCAAAGTTATTTGACCTGGCTTTATGATAGTCGGGACATGGAACTTATGATGAACACTACTTTGAAGAGGAAGTATAAGGTAAATTTATGATGTCTTGTTTACCTATGATTTTCTTATAGTCGTATGTATGTAGCTCCCGAGTCTCAGGTAGGAAACTAAAACTATTATGCTAGAGAATTGCTTCGAAATGAAATCATTGTGTAGTCTATTGCATGCTGAATTAGTACTCCCTGAGGGTCGTCTCGTGAAATTGCAGTGGCGGGGCGGGTCCCATAATCTTTGTGAGATTGAATATGCATTAACCCCAAAGTGTCGGCACAAAAGCTAGCTTTTGATCTGGGACTTCAACTGTAACTTGAGTAGAAGTAATTCATGTAGCCTGATGACCCACAAGTGTAGGGGATTTATCGTGGTCCTTTCGATAAGTAAGAGTGTCGAACCCAACGAGGATCAGAAGGAAATGACAAGTGGTTCTCATCAAGGTCTTCTCTGCAAGCACTGAAATTATCAGTAACAGATAGTTGCAGGATAAGATAATTCATAATGGGTAACAAGTAACAATAGTAACAAAGGTGCAGCAAGATGGGCCAATCCCTTTTGTAGCAAGGGACAAGCCTGGATGAACTCTTATATAAGGTAAAGCAGTCCCGAGGACACATGGGAATTTCAGTCAAGCTAGTTTTCATCTTGTTCATATGATTCACGTTCGCTACTTTGATAGTTTGATATGTGGGTGGACCGGTGCTTGGGTGTTGTACTTACTTGGACATACATCCAACTTATGATTAATCCCTCTCGCAAGCATCCGCAACTACGAAAGAAGAATTAAGACAAATTCTAACCATAGCATTAAACTGGTGGGTCCAAATCAGCCCCTTGCGAAGCAACGCATAAACTAGGGTTTAAGCTTGTCTCACTCTAGCAACCCATCATCTACTTATTACTTCCCAATGCCTTCCTCTAGGCCCAAATAATGGTGAAGTTTCATGTAGTTGACATTCACATAACACCACTAGAGGAAAGACAACATACAACACATCAAAATATCGAACGAATACCAAATTCACATGACTACTTATAGCAAGACTTATCCCATGTCCTGAGGAACAAATGTAACTACTCACAAAGCATAATTATGTTCATGATCAGATAGGTATTGAATAGCATTAAGGATCTAAACATATGATCTTCCACCAAGTAATCCAACTAGCATCAACTACAAGGAGTAATTAACACTACTGGCAACCTTACAAGTACCAATCGGAGTCGCGAGACGAAGATTGGGTACAAGAGATGAACTAGGGTTTGGAGATGAGATGGTGCTAATCAAGATGTTGATGGAGATGAGTCCCCTCCTATGAGAGGAGTGTTGGTCATGATGATGACGACAATTTCCCCTTCCGGGAGGGAAGTTTCCCCGGCAGGACGGCCCTACCGGAGCTCTAGATTGGTTCTGCTCAAGTTCCGCCTCGGGGCGGCGGCGTTTCTTCCCGACAACTCTCTCTTGAGTTTTTATGGGACGAAGCCCTCTATATAGCAGAAGATGGGAGCTGGAGGGGTAACAGTGGGCCCACGAGGCCCCCAGGCGCGCCCAGGGGGGTGGGGCGTGCCTGGCAGGCTCGTGACCTCCTGGTGGCTCCCCTACTGTATTTCTTCCGCCCAGTATTTTTTATATATTCCAAAATAATTCCTTGCTGATTTTCTTGGCTTTTTGAGTTGTGCAGAATTGGTATCTCAAACTTGCTCCTTTTCCAGCCCAGAATTCCAGCTGCCGGCATTCTCCCTCTTCATGTAAACCTTATGAAATAAGATAGAAAAAGCATAAGTATTGTACCATAATGTGTAATAACAGCCCATAATGCAATAAATATAAATATAAAAGCATGATACAAAATGGACGTATCAACTCCCCCAAGCTTAGACCTCGCTTGTCCTCAAGCGGAAGCCGAGATCAATAAATATTCCCACATGTTTAGAGATAGAGGTGTCGATAAAATAAAATACAGACATGCAGGCAGCATGATGATATTTAGAACAACAATATCGTCATATAATCTCTTATGCTAAAGTGACAATTCCTTCACAATGTAAAGTATGGATCAAGAACCTCATTGAGAATTAACAACGAATAGTCTTTAGTCATTGAAGCAATTGCAATTTATCATAACATCGGAAAGAGTCAAATAAGAGCTTGTAAAGCAAATCCACATACTCTATCATCTTTTAGTCTTCTACAATTGCTAAAACTCATGCGGTACTCATGAGATCAAAGTTTCAGTTGGAAACAGAGAAAGATTGGGGCTTATAGTTTTGCCTCCCAACTATTTACCTCAAGGGTAATGTCAACCATAATAATTCATGACTACTTACTTCCAAGTTGATATATGAATATAGATCTTTCCCTAACACATGACGCTTGCCAAAATAATGGCGAAATAAGGAATTGGTGTTGATCACCATGACTATTTTGAAGATGAAAAGTAAAGGTACAAGATAGGCCCTTCGCAGAGGGAAGCAGAGGTTGTCATGCGCTTTTGAGGTTTGGATGTGTGATCTCTTAGTGTGAAGGAACGTCACTTTATATTGCCTCCTATGATAAAGAACTTTATTATGCAGTCTGTCGCTTTTATGTCTTCCTCATCACAGGTTCGTACAAAGCTTATTTTCCACACACTAATAGATCATACATATTTAGGGAGCAATTTGTATTGCTTGCACCGATGACAACTTACTTGAGGGATCTTATTCAATCCATAGGTAGGTATGGTGGACTGTCATGGCAAAACTCGGTTGAGGGTTTATGGATGCACAAGTAGTATCTCTACTTAGTGCGGAAGTTTTGGCTGATATGAGGTGGAAGCAAGCGTCACATGCTAAGGGATCTCTAGTCATATAACATTGTTCGGAACCAAGCAAACATAATTCATTATGTTGTCTTCCTTGTCCAACATCTACTTCTTAGCATGTAATAGTTTGATGAGTGTTCACAATCATAGACGGTGTCAAAGATGATATATTTATATGTGAACCTCTCTTTCTTTATTACTTCCTATTAATTGCAACGATGACCAAGGTCTACGTTTGTCCACCCACAACAAGTTTCAATCAACATTCTTTTTATATGTGCAGCCACCACTTCCCATAGGATCATCACATGATCTTTCATGCTTTTGTTCTATTATTATTCTTTTCTTTATATCATGGCATGAAGCAAAGCCCTTAACTAAAATACTCTTTATTATATAACTCACGAACTCGATTACATTGGGGGTAACACAAAGCAAAACTCAAGACTAGATCATACTAAGAACTTTATTCTAATAGATAAAGATATTACCAAAAAGGATCGAACTAAGATAAAGGTAAAGGCAAAAGATGTGATAGTGATACGATACCGGGGCAACTCCCCCAAGCTTGGCACAAGCCAAGGGGAGTGCCCATACCCATGTGTTTAATTGTCTTCCGGTCATCTTGGGCCCCTCAACATCACGGATGTGCAGCACCCCCTCATGCATCTCGATACATTGAGGGTGTTGCAGCACCTCCGCGAGGTAGGGATTGATGACCTTCTCGAAGAACTTTTCCTTTGGAACTTTTGGGGACGCCATAGCGATCTGTATCTCTCTGTACAGGAGCTCGATACGAGGGTCAGACCTTTCAGGAGATTATATAATGAATTTTTACCGACCATAAAGAGTATTCCACAAGAAAACGGAGTCCGGGAGACACACGAGGTGCTCACGAGTCCCCCAGGCATGCCCAGGGGGGTGGGGCACGCCTGGCAAGCTTGTCACCTCCTCGTGCGCTTCCCGGACTACTTTAAAATTTTCCATGTTTCTAAATATTCCAAAATGGAGAAAAATTGCTATTGGAAAAGTTTTGGAGTTGGTTTACTTACCGTATCACATACCTCTTCGTTTTTGGAGTCTGAAACAAGCTGGTAAATATCCCTTATGTACTGCTCCAGAGTTATGGTATTAATAATATTGCTTTCAACATTTATGGGAGTACGTGAGGTATAATGCTTGATTCTTTGCCCATTTACAACTCTCGAAAAATTACCTTCCGCGTTGTTGATTTTTATGGCACCGGAATGATATACTTCCTCAACAATGTAAGGTCCTTCCCATTTAGAGAGAAGTTTGCCTGCAAAAAATCTTAAACGAGAATTGTATAGCAAGACATAATCACCTACATTGAACTCACGTTTTTGTATCCTTTTATCATACCACTTCTTAACTTTTTCTTTAAACAACTTGGCATTTTCATATGCGTGAGTTCTCCATTCATCAAGTGAGCTAATATCAAATAATCTCTTCTCACCAGCAAGTTTGAAATCAAAGTTGAGCTCTTTGATTGCCCAATAAGCCTTATGCTCTAGCTCAAGAGGTAAATGACATGCTTTACCGTAAACCATTTTATATGGAGACATGCCCATGGGATTTTTATAAGCAGTTCTATAAGCCCACAGTGCATCATCAAGTTTCTTAGACCAATTCTTTGTAGACCTATTAACAGCCTTTTGCAAAATTAATTTAATTTCTCTATTAGTTAACTCTACTTGACCATTAGACTCAGGATGATAAGGAGATGCAATTCTATGGTTGACATCATACTTAGCAAGCATTTTATGGAAAGCACCATGAATAAAATGTGAACCACCATCAGTCATTAAATATCTAGGGACTCCAAATGTAGGGAAAATGAGTTCTTTAAGAATCTTAATAGAGGTGTTATGATCAGCACTACTAGTTGGAATAGCTTCTACCCACTTAGTAACGTAATCAACAACAACTAGAATATGAGTATACCTGTTGGACTTTGGAAAATGTCCCATATAATCAAAACCCCAAACATCAAATGGTTCAATAACAAGTGAATAATTCATAGGCATTTCCTGAAATTTACTGATATTACCTATTCTTTGACATTCATCACAAGACAAGACAAACTTACGAGCATCCTTGAAGAGAGTAGGCCAATAAAAACCGGATTGCAATACCTTGTGTGCAGTTCTATCTCCTGCATGGTGTCCTCCGTAAGCCTCAGAGTGACACTTCTATAGGATTTGTCCCTGTTCATGCTCAGGTACACAACATCTAATAACACCATCTACTCCTTCTTTATAAAGGTGAGGATCATCCCAAAAGTAATGTCTCAAATCATAAAAGAACTTTTTCTTTTGTTTGTATGTGAAACTAGGTGGTATATATTTAGCAACAATATAATTAGCATAATCAGCATACCATGGTGTACTACGTGAAGCATTGATGACATTCAATTGTTCATCAGGAAAGCTATCATCAATAGGTTGTGGGTCATCAAGAACATTCTCTAACCTAGACAAGTTATCTGCTACGGGGTTCTCAGCACCCTTCCTGTCAGCAATATGCAAATCAAATTCTTGTAGCAAGAGAACCCATCTAATAAGTCTAGGTTTAGCATCTTTATTTTCCATGAGATATTTAATAGCAGCATCATTAGTGTGAATAGTAACTTTGGAAGCAACAATATAAGATCTGAACTTATCACATGCAAACACAACTGCTAAAAATTCTTTTTCAGTAGTAGCATAGTTTGTTTGGGCACTGTCTAGAGTTTTACTAGTACAATGAATAACATTTAATTTCTTATCAACTCTTTGTCCTAGAAGAGCACCAACAGCATAATCACTAGCATCACACATAATTTCAAAAGGTAGGTTCCAATCAGGTGGTTGAACAATAGGTGCAGTTATCAAGGCCTTCTTAAGTATTTCAAATGCTTCTTCACAATCATCATAAAAAACAAATGGAATATCTTTTTGCAAGAGATTGGTGAGAGTCCTAGAAATCTTAGAGAAGTCTTCAAAACCTTCTATAGAAACCAGCACGACCAAGGAAACTTCTTATACCTTTAATGTCTGTAGGACATGTCATTTTCTCGATCGCATCAACTTTAGCCTTATCGACTTCAATACCTCTTTCAGAAATTTTATGTCCCAAGACAATGCCTTCATTAACCATAAAGTGGCACTTCTCCTGATTCAAGTCAAGGTTAGTATCTTTACATCTCTCCAAAACTCGATCAAGGTTGCTCTAGCAATCATCAAAACAAGATCCGTAAACGGAGAAATCATCCATGAAAACCTCAACAATCTTTTCACAGAAGTCTGAGAATATAGCCATCATACATCTTTTAAAGGTAGGAGGTGCATTACATAAACCAAAAGGCATGCGTCTATAAGAAAAGGTACCGAAAGGGCAAGTAAAAGTGGTTTTCTCCTGATCAGATTGTGCAACAGGTATTTGGGAGAAACCAGAATAACCATCTAGAAAGCAAAAGTGTGTATGTTTAGACAATCTTTCTAGCATTTGATCAATAAAATGTAAAGGGTTATGATGTTTCTTAGGAGCTTTATTTAATTTCCTAAAATCAATAACCATCCTATAGCCAGTAACAATTCTTTATGGGATCAATTCATCTTTATCATTAGATACAACGGTAATACCTCCCTTCGTAGGGACACAATGCACCGCACTTACCCAATCACTATGAGAAACAGGATAAATAATACCTACTTCCAGGAGCTTTAGTATTTTATTTTCTTACCACCTCTTTCATCTTAGGATTTAATCTTCGTTGGTGATTGGCAACTGGTTTGGAATCAGGATCAGTTTTAATTTTATGCTGGCATAAAGTGGGACTAATGCCCTTAAGATCATCAAGAGTATATCCAATAGCAGCACGGTGCTTCCTCGGAGTTTTCAATAATTTCTTTTCTTCATGCTCTGAAAGGTTAGCACTAATAATATCAGGATATATCTCTTTTTCATCAAGATAAGCATACTTAAGAGTATCAGGTAATTGTTTAACTCAAACACAGGATTACCCTTTGGTGGAGGTGGATCTCCAAGTAATTCAACCGGGAAATTATTCTTAAGGATAGGACGTTGTTCAAACATAACTCTATCTATCTCATTACTTTCATCCATATGCATATCATTTTCATGTTCAAGCAAGTATTGCTCTAAAGGATCAGTAGGAGGCACATCAATAGAAGCAAGAGCAATAATTTCATCCTTACTAGACAATTCTTTTTCATGAGGTTGTCTACCAAACTTAGAAAAATTAAATTCATGTGACGCACCTCCAAAGCCAACAGTAAAAGTTTGTTTCTCACAATCAATTTGAGCATTAACAGTATTGAGGAAAGGTCTACCAAATATGATGGGACAAAAGCTATCTTGTGTGCTAGCAAGATCGAGAAAATCAGTAGGATACTTAGTTTTACTACACAAGACTTCAACATCTCTAACAATTCCCACAGGGCAGATAGTATCTCTATTAGCAAGTTTAATAGTAACATCAATAAATTCCATCTCGACAGGTGCAATCTCATCTTTAATTTCATTATATAAAGATTGAGGTATTGCACTAACACTAGCACCCATGTCACATAAACCATGATAAGAATGATCTCCTATCTTAATAGAAACAACAGGCATGCCAACAACAGGTTTATGTTTGTCTCTAGCATGAGGTTTAGCAATTCTAGCAGCAACTTCACAGAATTGAATAACATGCCCATCAACATTATCGGCCAAGAGATCTTTAATAATAGCAATACTAGGTTCAACTTTAATTTGCTCAGGGGGTGTGGGTGTTCTAATGTAGCCCTTACGTATCAAAGTTGAAGCTTTAGCATGATCCTTTATTCTAACAGGGAAAAGTGGTTTCTCAATGTAAGCACTAGGAACAATAGAATCATTATAAGCAATAACTTTCTCTTCAACTAGGTTGGGTTTTACTACATTAACTTCTATGGGAAGATGATATTTAAACCACTTCTCCTTAGGGAGATTCATATGAGCATCAAATTATTCACTTAAAGAAGCTACTATCTCAGAGTCAAGTCCATGTTTAGCGCTAAAATCACGAAAACTATTTGTTTCAATGAAGGATTTAACGCAATCAAACTTAAGATTCATACCTGACTCCTTACCTTCATCAAACTCCCAATCTTAAGAGTTGTGTTTAATTCTTTCCAATAAATCCCATTTGAAATCAATATCTCTCTTCATAAAAGAACCGGTACAAGAAGTGTCAAGCATGGTGCGATTGTCATGAGAAAGCCGAGCATAAAAGTTCATAATAATAATTTCTCTAGGGAGCTCATGGTTGGGGCATGAGTATAACATTGACTTAAGCCTCCCCCAAGCTTGAGAGATACTTTCTCTATCACGAGGCCAAAAATTATAGATATAATTTCGATCACGATGTACCAAATGCATAGGATAAAAGTTTTGATGAAATTCCAATTTCAATCGGTTGTAGTTCCATGATCCAGTATCATCACATAGACTATACCATGTCAATGCTTTATCCCTCAAAGATAAGGGAAAGACCTTCTTCTTGACCTCATCCTCGGGTAAACCTGCAAGCTTAAATAAACCACAAACTTCATCTACATAGATTAGATGCAAGTCGGGACGTGATGTTCCATCTCCTGTAAAAGGATTAGCCAACAATTTCTCTAGCATACCCGAAGGAATTTCATAATAAATATTTTCAGTAGGTCCAGTAGGTTGAGGAGAAAATCTTTGTGCTTCCGGTCGAGGTGAAGATACCCCGAAGAAGCCCCACAAAGGATTAGTTTCCATAGTGACAAGTGACAATAAATTTCAGCACACTATATAAATGTTTCCTTTCCAAATACCACTCACCAAAGGCGCTTCACTCCCCGGCAACGGCGCCAGAAAAGAGTCTTGATGACCCTAAATTATAGGGGATCTATCATAGTACTTTCAATAAGTAAGAGTGTCGAACCGAACGAGGAGCAGAAGGAAATGACAAGTGGTTTTCAGCAAGGTATTCTCTGCAAGCACTGAAATTATCGGTAATAGATACTTGCCGGATAAGATATAATTCGTAACGGGTAACAAGTCAAAATAGTAACAAAGGTGTAGAAAGATGGCCCAATCCCTTTTGTATCAAGGGACAAGCCTAGACGAACTCTTATATAAGGTAAAGCACTCCCGAGATCACATGGGAATTTCTGTCAAGCTAGTTTTCATCATGTTCATATGATTCACGTTCCCTACTTTGATAGTTTGATATGTGGGTGGACCGATGCTTGGGTGTTGTACTTACTTGGACAAACATCCCACTTATGATTAACCCCTCTTGCAAGCATCCTCAACTACGAAAGAATAATTAAGACAAAGTCTAACTATACCATTAAACTGGTGGATCCAAATCAGCCCCTTGCGAAGCAACACATAAACTAGGGTTTAAGCTTCTGTCACTCTAGCAACCCATCGTCTACTTATTACTTCCCAATGCATTCCACTAGGCACAAATAATGGTGAAGTGTCATGTAGTCGACATTCACATAACACCACTAGAGGAAAGACAACATACAACGCATCAAAATGTCGAACGAATATCAAATTCACATGACTACTTATAGCAAGACTTATCCCATGTCCTCAGGAACAAACATAACTACTCACAAAGCATAATTATGTTCATGATCAGAGAGGTATTGAATAGCATTAAGGATATAAACATATGATCTTCCACCAAGTAATCCAACTAGCATCAACTATAAGGAGTAATTAACACTACTAGCAACCTTACAAGTACAAATCGGAGTCGCGATGACGATGCCGGAGCTCTAGATTGGTTCTTCTCAAGTTCCGCCTCGTGGCGGCGGAGTTTCTTCCCAAAAGCTCTCTCAAGATTTTTCTGGGACGAAACACTATATATAGCAAAAGATTGGAGCCGGAGGGTAATAGGGGGCCCACGAGCCCCCTAGGCCCGCCCAGGGGGTGGGGCGCGCCTGGCACACTCGTGACCTCCTGGTGGATCCCCTACAGTATTTCTTCTGCCCAGTATTTTTTATATATTCCAAAATAATTCCTCGCTGATTTTCACGGCTTTTGGAGTTGTGCAGAATAGGTATCTCAAACTTGCTCCTTTTCCAGCCTAGAATTCCAGCTGCCGGCATTCTCCCTCTTCATGTAAACCTTATAAAATAAGAGAGAAAACGCATAAGTATTGTACCATAATGTGTAATAACAGCCCATAATGTGATAAATATCAATATAAAAGCATGATGCAAAATGGACGTATCATAGCCCCCAAGTGCCGGCTCAAAAGCTTGCTTTTGATCTAGGACTTTAACTTTAACTTGAGTAGAACTCATTCTTGTATCCCCGAGTGCCGGCTCAAATGCTTGATTTTTATCTGGTACTTCAACTTTTGTAAGACTTCATGTAATCTTGAATATTTTCATCTGTAGCAAATGTTAAACCAGACCGAAACACAAGCGGTCAACTTATTCAAAAGTCTAAAGGTGAGAAGAAGCTGCGAGAAAAAGCAGAAAAGATGTTTTTGGATTTCCACAAGTCCCTTTTGTTCTGCACATATAAGTTAGAAATGACCTAGGAAGACTTTAGGAAAGAAATAGCCAACTTGATCGAACATGCTCAAAAGGCCGAGTCGTAACTCAAAGCCCGTGGCCGAGGAATAAAGAACTCTCATGGGCCATATTCACGCAATGTGCACGTCCATCTTTGGCAAGTCCATCTTTGGTAACCATCGGGTCAAAGTATATTCGGGTTATTAATTGGTTGTGTCTATTTTGTGCAGGAAAGAAGCATCATAGTTTGAGGGAATTACCCCCGACTAAGCTGAAAGCTTGTTATAAAATTATGGAACAACTCTACGTGGGTGGTGCCAACTGTATAATGGAAATAAAAACATAAAGGCACAACCACCTTATGTGATGGACATGTTGATTGAGCAATTAACAATGCCAGAGTGGATCCAAGAATTGAAACGACCTGCTTGTCAATCCAGTACAATGAGTGCTCTAATCCGGGCTCAAGAATATCATCCAGAGATGAGTCCATATCTTCTAGCGGGAGTATTACCACAGTTCAATGTTGACAACACTCCTTTCAGCAAAAATGATTATCTATGATGCATGAGAACAACCCGGGTTGCAGCAACCAAAATAGCACAAGAGTTAGACTTGGCACAATCTGAAGCCGACTATGATGAAAGTGGGAAACGCCAAGACTGTCCTTCTCCAAAACTCTTTGAGTTGGCTTCTCCACAGAAGTGATCTTTTGCCATAGATGTTAGTACTTCAGATTTTCTTAAGCACACCACAACATTTGAAGCACTATCTGCAATTCAATCACTACAAGAAGACCCCCCCCCCCCCGACAACGGGAAACGGGTACAACAGAAGCTGACGAGCCAGCGCAAGCCTAACTCGGCCGACCTTAATCGAGGAAGTTCGGTTGTCGGGTTATGAAAGTGACCATACTATACGTGAACTAATTTTTGTAGTACATGGGAAAATAGCCCAAGGACGGCTAGTAAGAGGTCGTAGTAGACTTGTGGCGCTTAGGAACTACCATCGTACGTTGCATATTATATTTGAGCTTGCATGTCAATTGTTCTTTCATGTTGAAGAAATAGCTGAAGTTTATTTTGGTTGTAGTTCCAATGCAAGCCAAAAAATTTCTACATCCATGAAGTGTCGTAGTTGCTCTAAAGAACAAATAACTAATCTTCAAAGGAGCGGGTGATGTATGAACCGATAATATTATAAGCCGGTGACTTATAACCCGGGATCCTAATAGGATTCATAAAAAAATGGTACCTACAGAAAAAGTATTGCAAATATAGATATATGTTGAATATATAGAGTTAACTATGTACTTTAGAAATGATAATATGACTTCCGAGTCATGACATAAGACCAACTTTCAAGGAACGAATATTGGTTTCTCTCTCCAATGGAAGCGGGCCTTGTAGCCTCTTTTGGTTTATCCTTGCTTTCTGAAAGCCTGCTCTCACATGACTTAAGCCAGTGTATTGACCTTGATAAGTTTAGTGTCGACACAATTCATAATAGGCATTAGTGCAGTTCACTTATGAAGAGTATAGTCAAGTCATCTTATTGGAGTAGCATCAAGCTGACATGCAGGTTTTACCAACTTTAAATGTGGCGGTGTTGGGTCAAGTGGGTTATTAGAGGCTAAACTCGATGAGTTGCAAGCCCCCAAGAGACTAGTGTTTAAAGGAAAAAAGCTCAATACTCATTGGATATGAAACGATTGATGTTGGTTTTATTGTATTGATCACTAAATGTTGATAATACGTAAAAGAACTAGAGCTAGTGGCTCTAAGTATAATAGGGCTGAAGCTGTGCAATGTTTCAAGGCTTGCTAGTTTCCTATTCAGAGGTAGGTGACTTATTTGCTTCATGCATATTAATGACATAATAAGACCTGTTGTTGAGGATTTTGCTGACGATGAAGGGTCCTTCCCAAGGAGGTGAGAGCTGCATGCCTATCTAATCTTGTATGAGACGGAGCACTTTGTCACCCTCCTAAAAGGTACGGCTTCGTACCCTACGACTCTGATAGCGATGTAAGTCTTGCTGATAAATAGCTGATTGCGTTCTTCCTAAAGGGCGTCAATGGAGTCTTGAGGAGGTTGTTCGTTGTCTGCCTCGATATATGTTGCAACTCTTGGAGAATCATGACGGTTGTCACTTGGCAATATGGCATCAATGCCATAGACTAGGAAGAAAGGCGTATATGAAGTCGACCTGTTGGGAGTACTCCGTATGATCCAAAGGACTACAGGAAATTCATCAACCCAACAACCAGGGGTACACTCGAGAGGGACCTTATGTCTTGGCTTGATTTCATGCAAGAGTTCTTCGTTAGCTCGTTCAGCCTCACAATTCGACTTAGGATGTGCCGCCGAAGCCACGTCGAGGCGAATATGCTCCTTCTAGTAGAATTGTTCCATTGCTCCCTTGGACAGATTGGTGACATTATCAATTATAATGTTGTGTGGAAACCCCAAACAATATATAAGATTTATAAGGAATTAACCATTGTTGTTGCATCATAGTTGCTGATCAAAGTCGCTTCAACACACTTGGTGAATTTGTCCACCGCAACCAGAAGATGAGTCTTATTATCCATGGATTATTTGAAAGGACCATCCATGTCAAGCCACCAGACTGAAAAGAGATAGGTAATTGGAATCATCAGGAGTTCTTTAGCCAACACATGAGCTTGACGAGCAAATTTGTAACATACATGAAAACTGCGGACTATATCATCGGCATATGGCGAAAAGCTTTGGCAACCAAAGACCGTGAGCTAGCATGATACCCACAATCACTAGAGTTGATCTCATTGAGATTTTGACGACCTTCTTCACGGGAATCACAACATTAAAAACACATGTAATGCTTCTCCTGTGTAATTCGCCATTAACTATAGTCATGGACTTGTACATCCTGATGATCTATCACGCGATGATTTTCTCTGTTGGGTTATGTATCGCAATGTCTTCCTTTGTAGGTAATCTAGCAAATGGATTGTGCAAAAGATCGAGGAAAAATTGGGAGGAACAGGTTTGCGCTGAGAACCAAGACGATATAAAGCATCTGTGGCCTCGTTTGACAGTTATCAATGTGATCAACCTCATTTCATGCAAAGTGACCAGCAAACATAGTCACAACACGCCTATAAGCCGCCATTACGGGGTATTTGGTGTCCCAAGTGTCAGATACCTGCTGAGATACTTGATCTGAGTCGCCCAAACATTTAACTCGACCGAGATTCATCTCTCTGGACATGTGAAAGCTGTGAAGCAAGGCCTCATATTGAGGTGCATTGTTAGTACAAGGAAACATAAGTCTCAAGACATAACATAATTTATTACCTCGCGGAGAAGTTAATACCCTGCCAGCCCCCGAGCCTTCTATCTGTATGGACCCATCAAAGTGAATAGACCAATATTTATTATACGGCTTCTCCTCGGGGGTTTGCGATTCAGTCCAATCATTGATGAAATCCACCAAGGCTTGTGATTTGATGGTCGTCCGTGGCACATACTTCACGTGATGTGGTCCAAGTTCGATAGCCCACTTATCAACTCCGCCTGTAGCCTCTCTTTTCTATATGATATCCCCTAGGGATGCTGGTTTGACCATAGTTATATGATTCTCTTGAAAATAATGCTTTAGCTTCCGACTAGCCATGAACACCCCGAAAACCAGCTTCTGCCAATGTGGGTATCCTTTCATGGACTCAATCACGACTTTGCTGACGTAATAGACTATGTGTTGCACTGGGTATTCCTTGCATGCTTAATTGTGTTCAACTACGAGTGCAATAGTAATAGCTTTGTTATTTGCTGTGATGTATAGGAGCATAGGCTCTTTTGTCTATGGAGCATCCGGGATTGAAGCTTCAGAAATCTGTCTGTTGAAGTCCTCGACGGCTTTGTTGGCGGTGTTGTTTGAGACAAAATTGTGAGTCTTTTCCAAAAGCTGATATAGGAAAAGCGCCTTCTCATCGAGCCGACTTACGAACCAGCTTAAGGCTGCGCTGCATCCCATGAGCTTCTAGACCCCATTGATATTGGCCGGCTTGGTAAAGAAAGTGATAGCCTTGATTTTGTCCGAGTTAGCCTCAATGCCATGTTCAAATACTAGAAAGCCTAGTAACTTGCCTGCAGGAATGCTAAAAACACATTTGGCTCGGTTGAGCTTCATCTGATAAACACGTAAATTGTCAAATTTCTCCTTTAGATCAGCAAAAAGGGTCTACTTTTTCTGTGACTTGACAACTATGTCATCGACATAAGAGTGGACACTGCGACCAATCTAAGCGTGCAAACAATGCTAAACACAACACTCGTAAGTTGCGCCTGCACTTTTCAAGCCAAAGATCCAAAGGGTGTGATCAAAGTGGTATTCTCCTAGTCTTCCTTCTTTATCTTGCTCTTATGATAACCAAAATAAGCATCTAGGAAACATTATTTTTCACAACCAGCAGTGGAATCGATGATCTGGTCAATGTGTGACAGAGCAAAGAGGTCCTTTGGGCAAGCCATATTAAGGTGTCTATAGTCCACACGCATTCGCCACATGTCGTTCTTCTTCAGAACAAGCACTGGGTTGGCCAGCCATTCAGGATGAAAAACTTCAAGATGAACCCGACAGCTAGGAGCCGAGCGGCTTCTTTACCAATCACCTTGCATCTCTCCTCATTAAAATGTCGAAGGTATTGTCGCACGGGCTTCCTTTTTGGGTCCACATTAAGGCAGTGCTCTCGGAGTTCTCTCGATACACCAGGCATGTCGGAATGTTTCCATGCAAGGATGTTTTGATTATCATGGATGAACTCAATGAGCGGGCTTTCCTATTTGGGATCCATGTTGGCTCTGATGGTTATTTTCATGGAAGAATCACCAGGAGTAAAATCAACTTGCTTTATGTCCTAAGCTGAATTGAATTTGAGTAAACGCTTGGATTCAGTAGTTGGCTTCTTGAGAGGGGACATGTCAGTTGGATCAACATTGGCTTGGTAGAATTTTTATTCCTCAGCAGCACGAGCAGACTCGACATAGCAACCGTAATTTTCCTAATGTCATGAATAGTAATATTGCCTCCTAGACCCGGTATTTTGAGCTTCACGTAAACATAGCAACGGCGTGCCATAAAATGAGCATAAGCAGGACGTCCAAACAGGGTGTGATAAGTACTTCTTACCTTGACCATCTCAAAAGTGAGGAACTTGTTGTGGTAATTGAACTCGTCGCCAAAGTCTACTTCAAGAGAAATTCTGCCAATGGGTTAAGCTGACTTGCTAGGACCAATCCCATGAAAGACCGTAGAAGTCGTCTTGAGCTGATTTTCACGCAAGTTCATGTGCCAGAAAGTATCATAGTAAAGGATATTGATGTTGTTTCTACGGTCCATGAGAACTTTTGTGAGCTTGTATCCATCAACCACACGCGCCACCACTAGATCCAAACTCCATGGGTTATCAATCCTCAAAGGGTGATCCCCATGACTCCAGACCACTGGTTGTTCGAATGAGTGCAGGTATTCTGGGATTGCCGGCTCAACCATATTGACCGCCCATTTTTACACTTTACGATCATGTTTCCACGTACTCGTGGTGAAGACATGGTACTACCGACTATTTAACTGCTTTGGGTTACTTTGGAAATCGGAATGGTTCCCGTGGTTCTGATTACTCCCATTCTGATTTCCCTTGCCAGAACGCTTGTTACCACCTCCATTATGACTAGCCCCCAAAAAACTAGCCCCTTAATTGCCTCCTCTGAAAAACTCGTCCATGGGATAATTTCCCTGGAAGTTGGCACTAGGAAAGACAGCTCCTGAGCCATCGGCTGGAGGAGATCTAGGAGGGTCATTGCCACTGTTGTTATTACATGTCTAGAAGGCTCAGTTACGGAATTCCTTCATAATGTACCAGTTTTCCCATGAGTGGGTTGCTGGCTTGCCATCCATGCTATGTTTTGGACAAGACCCTTTAAGATCATCCTCATAATTCCTAGGGCGGGTGCTGTTATAGGGATGACCCAAATTGTTGTTTCGTCGCTCGTTCTCTGGGTTTGTGTTGGTGACGGTGTTGGCAACAAAGTGTGTCGTTCCATCGTAATTCTTGCGTTTGCCAGCATTGTTACCATGACTACCATTACCATTTCTCGTCTAACAATTCTTCTGATAGCCTTTCTTTCCACCATTTTTCTTGCCCTTGTGAGATTACTCGACAGATGAAGATGGATCTTTTGCGTTGTCTGACTCCGCATATCAGGTAAGGACATTTATGAGGTCCCCCATGTCTTTAATCTTCCTCTTCAGGTGCCCAAGGTTTTGAACCAAAGTCTAGAAGCGAAGGTTGCGTTCCACGATAAGAACTTCTTGAACAACTATAATTTTATCTAAAGAGTGAATAATCTCCGCAACATGCTCTGACCAATGATGTGTAGACTCATCGTTGCGTTAGAAGTAGTATTCGAGGTCAACAATCATTGTAGACGCTTGCAAGTTCCATGAAATCCTTGATGAAGCACTCCTACAATTCGTCCCAAGTGTTGATTGAATTAGGGGGCAGATTTTTCAACCAAGTGTGTGCTGGTACTTCATACCTCGCACACATTGCATCGCTGACTTCCAGCATATCCATAGGTAACTCATAGATCTCAATTCACTCAGTCGGTTCCAAACCAGCTGTGTAATTGGGGACTCTGCGAAGGCCCTTGAAATCAGGAGGCATGCACCTGTTGTGTAGAGCCGTCCCTAGACAAGGAGTATCGATAATTCTACTGGATAAGCCAACACTTTAGAGGCTGTCTAGGAAGTGGCGGGTTGGGCGTGTGTAGGCTGAACATATGTTAGGCATGTGTTTGCTTCTCCCTAGGCTCACACTGTGTCCACGATTGCTTTAGGATCTAAAAGCATGGGCTGAGGGGTAACCACTTGTGGTTGTGCGCTACTAGATAGATCCAATGACTCAGCATGCCTTCTTTTATTGTGACTTTTATGAAGGGTTGAGTGAAGCTGGTGCATACTATGAGAGTAGTTGGATTGTTGGACCACTACAATTTTGAGCATCTCAATCGCGTTCCTGGCCTCAATGTCTGTCAAACTGTTTCTTGTGATCAGAATCGCAACAAGATTGTGAGTCGCTGCAAGTATGTTATCAGCTGGTTTGGAGTACTAACCCGGTGGAGTATGGAAACGTCAAGGTGATTGCTGAGATGGGGTATGTTGATAGATTGGCTATTTGCACCCGGAGGACCTACTCGTGTGAGTTAGGGTATGTTAGGGGTCTCTCCAGGAAGACTCCTGCTCCTCGAACAGTTGTGTCAAGTGGTGTCCCAAACAGCTGAGTCGGCTCAACGATTCATGGGAGGTGACTCTAATACCTTCTTGCGTGAGCCAAGGTGTCCATGTTTTGGTGAAACCCTATGTGGATTGCCAATGACTGCAAGCGCTAAGATTCACTCTGCATGCGGGCCTGCTTTTATACCATACAAGAGTTCTCCACATTGACCTCTTCCTCAACTCTAGATATCTGCTCCTGAAGCTTCTTGACCTCGGTGCCGCGCCCCGTTGCGTTCTCCTCGTTTATGGAGGATGCCAAAAGGGTGCTCAATATAGTTGCCAATTCTACCAGGGTTTGAGATGGTGGCTTGCTTGAGCCGTCTCTCCCTGAAGCCGGGGTCTCGGCCTCAGTCCTGGCACCGGTGGCGGTGGAGTTTCGAATCACTGGCGTTCCGGGAGCGTTACTTCCTCCCGTGAAAATGGTTGCGCAGCATGGCGGCTCGGGAACCTCTGGGTTGGTCTCCTTGTTGCTATATCCCCCAAGCTGATTACCAAAGAGTGGGAGGATCGACTCAGTTTGTTCAACTAATGGCTCGACTCAAAGAGTGGGAGGCTCGACTCAAAGAGTGGGAGGATCGACTCAAAGAGTAGGCAAGAGTGTCACCACCAAACACGGAATTTATGGATAAATCAACTCCGTGAGTGAATGTGATAAAGACGTGGTTCCGGGCGGCTTGTGCTGAGATGAATTGAGAGCATCCAGCCATCTCGTTGATGTTGGCGAAGATGTCCGACCTGGGCTTAGATTCGCTAGTCTTGCCAATGAAAATGTTCTTCTAAGAAGCTTTTGTCAGGCCGGGTTGGGAGCGTCGAGCCGACTATACGATGTCGGTGAAGGTGTTCGGCTCGGGCTCCGATTCGCCGATCTTGTCGATGACGATGTGGATCTTGCCGAAGGGGACCCAGCAGCCGAACTCGATTGATTCAACTGTTGGAAATATGCCCTAGAGGCGAAGATAAAATAATAATTATTAAATTTCCTATTTCAAGATAATCGTTTATTATCCATGATATAATTGTATTGAATGAAAGCATAGATACATGTATGGATATATAGACAAAACAATGTCCCTAGCAAGCCTCTAGTTGGCTAGCGAGTTGATCAAGGATCATTAATATTTTCTGACCATACGCAAGTGCTGTCACTTGATAATTGGATCACATCATTGGGAGAATCATGTGATATGGACTAGACCCAAACTATGAACGTCGCATGTGATCATGTCATTTTGTTGCTATTGTTTTCTGCGTGTCAAGTATTCACTCCTACGACCATGAGATCATGTAACTCACTGACATCGGAGGAATGCCTTGTGTGTATCAAACGTCACAATGTATCTAGGTGACTATAAAGCTGCCTACATGTATCTCCGAAGGTGTCCGTTGAGTTAGCATGGATCAAGACTGGGATTTGTCAATCCGTGTGACGGAGAGGTATCTCAGGGCCCACTCGGTAATACAATATCACACACAAGCCTTGCAAGCAATGTGACTCAAGTGTAAGTCACGTGATCTTGTATTACGGAACGAGTAAAGAGACTTGCCGAAAATGAGGTTGAAATATGTATATGGATACCGACGATCAAATCTCGGGCAAGTAACATACTGAACGACAAAGGGAATGATATACGGGATTATATGAATCCTTGGCACAGAGGTTCAACCGATAAGATCTTCGTAGAATATGTAGGATCCAATATGGACATCCAGGTCTTGCTATTGGATATTGACCAAGGAGTGTCTTGGGTCATGTCTACATAGTTCTCAAACCCGCAAGGTCTGCACACTTAAGGTTCGATAATGTTTTAGTATAGTTGAGTTATATGTGTGGTTACCGAAGGTTTTTCGGAGTCCCGGATGAGATCACGGATGCCGCGAGGATTTCCGGAATGGTCCGGAAACGAAGATTGATATATAGTATCGTTTCATTTGGTCACCGGAAAGTTTCGGGCATTACCCGCAGTGTACCGGGAGTGACGAATGGGTTCCGGGTATTCACCGGGAGGGGCCCAACCACCCAGGAGTCAGCCCAGTGACCCTAGGGTGGCGCACCAGCCCTTAGTGGGCTGGTGAGGCCATACCAATAGGGCCATGGTGCCACAAGTGGAAAAAACCAAAAGAAAATAGAAAACAAGGAAAGGGGAGGTGGGAAGGAAGGAGGGGACTCCTTCCCCCAAACCAAATTGGGGTGGGAGTCCACCTTCTCCCACTCGGCCGATGCCCTTGGGGCTTCCTTGAGCCCCAAGGCTAGCCCCTCCCCTCCTCCTATATATATTGGTGGTTTAGGGCTTTTTGAGACACAACTTTGCCACGTGCAACTCAAACCTATACCACGTAGTTCTTCCTCTAAGTCGTATTTCTGCGGAGCTCGGGCGGAGCCCTACAGGAGTAGATCATCACCACCACCAGAGTGTCGTCACGCTGCCGGAGAACTCATCTACTTCTCCGTCTCTCTTGCTGGATCAAGAAGGCTCAGATCGTCATTGCGCTTTACGTGTGCTGAGCGCGGAGGTGCCGTCTGTTCGGCGCTAGATCGGAACGGATCGTGGGACGACGGTGATTTGAATCACGAAGTTGTACCACTACATCAACCGTGTTTCTTAACGCTTACCGCTTAGCAATCTACAAGGGTATGTGGATCTAATCTCCTCTCGTAGATGGTCATCACCATGATAGGTCTTCGTGTGCATAGGAAATTTTTTGTTTCCCATGCAATGTTTCCCAACAGTGGCACCATGACCTAAGTTCATGCGTAGATGTTATCTCGAGTAGAACACAAAAGTTTTTGTGGGCGTTGATGTTTGATTTTTCTGCCCTCCTTAGTCTTTTCTCGATTCGGCGGTATTGTTGGATTAAAGCGGCCCGGACCGACATTACTCGTACGCTTACGAGAGACTGGATTCATCGAGTGACATGCAACTCGTTGCATAAAGATTACTGGCGGGTGTCGGTTTCTTCAACTTTAGTTGAATTGGTTTTGACCGAGGCGGTACTTGGAGAGAGGTTAAATAGCAATTTGCACATCTCCGTTGTGGTTTTTGCATAAGTAAGATGCGATCATACTAGATACCCATAGCAACCACGTAAAACATGCAACAACAAATTAGAGGACGTCTAACTTGTTTTTGGAAGGTATGCTTGTGATGTGATATGGCCAAAGACATGATGTGATATATTGGATGTATGAGATGATCATGTTGTAATGGTTAATATCGACTTGCACGTCAATGCTACGGCAACCGGCAGGATCCATAGGGTTGTCTTTAAACTAATGTTTGTGTTTGCAGATGCGTTTACTATATTGCTAGGTCGTAGCTTTAGTAGTAATAGCATAGATAGCACGACAACCATGATGACGGCACGATGATGGAGATCATGGTGTGGCGCCGGTGACAAGAAGACTATGCTAGTGCTTTGGTGATGGAGATCAAGAAGCACAAGATCATGGCCATATCATGCCACTTATGAATTGCATGTGATGTTAATCCTTTTATGCACCTTATTTTGATTAGAACGACGGTAGCATTATAAGGTGATCTCTCACTAAAATTTCAAGATGAAATTGTGTTGTCCCCGAATGTGCACCGTTGCGACAGTTTGTCGTTTCGAGATACCACGTGATGATCGGGTGCGATAGACTCAACGTTCACATACAACGGGTGCAAAACAGTTGCACACGCAAAACACTCGGGTTAAAGTTGACTAGCCTAGAATGTGCAGGCATGGCCTCGGAACACAAGAGACCGAAAGGTCGAGCATGAATCATAAAGTTGATATGATTAGCATAGAGATGCTTACCACTGAAGCTATACTCAACTAACGTCATGGTCGGACTTGAGTTAGTGGATTTGGATCATGTACCACTCAAATGACTAGAGGGATGTACTTTTTGAGTGGGAGTTTATTAAGTAATTTGATTAGTTAAACTCTAATTGTCTTGAACATAGTCTAAGTCCACTTTGCAATATTTTATGTTGTAGATCAATGGCTCACGCAGTACAAACCCTGAATTTCAATGCGTTCCTAGAGAAAGCTAAGTTGAAAGATGATGGAAGCAACTTTGTAGACTGGGCACGTAATCTTAGGCTCGTCCTACAAGCTGGGAAAAAGGATTATGTCCTTGATGCTGTGCTAGGAGATGAACCACCCGCTATGTCTGACCAAGATGTTTTGAACGCTTGGCAATCGCGTAAGGAGGACTACTCTGTAGTTCAATGTGCAGTCTTGTATGGCTTAGAGCCGGGACTTCAACGTCGCTTTGAGCGTCATGGAGCATATGAGATGTTCCAGGAGTTGAAGTTTATCTTTCAGAAGAACGCCCTGAACGAGAGGTATGAGACCTCCGATAAATTCTATGCTTGCAAGATGGAGGAGAATTCGTGTGTCAGTGAACATGTGCTCAAAATGTCTGGGTACTCAAACCGTCTAGCTGAGCTGGGGATTGAACTCCCGCAAGAGGTTATCACTAACAAAATTCTTCAATCATTGCCACCTTGCTATAAGAGCTTTGTGTTGAACTATAACATTAAAGGGATGAACAAGTCACCCGGCGAGTTATTCGCGATGCTAAAAGTCGCAGAGTCAGAACTCCGGAAAGAGCATCAAGTGTTCATGGTCAATAAGACCACTGGTTTCAAGAGAAACGGCAAAGGCAAGAAGGGTAACTCCAAGAAGACTGACAAGCCTGTTGCCAATCTGACAAAGAAACCCAAGGCTGGACCTAAGCTGGAAAAAGAGTGTTGTTATTGCAAGGGAATGGGTCACTGGAAGCGCAACTGCCACAAGTATTTGGTTGATAAGAAGGCGGCCAAAGAAAAATCAGGTATATTTGATATACATGTTATTGATGTGTACTTAACCAACTCTCGTAGTAGTGCGTGGGTATTTGATATCGGTTATGTTGCTCATATTTGCAACTTGAAGCAAGAACTGTGGAATAAACGAAGGTTGGCGAAGGATGAAGTGACGATGCACGTGGGAAATGGTTCTACGGTTGATGCAATCGTCGTCGGCACAGTCACACTTCAGTTACCATCAGGATTAGTTATGAACTTAAATAATTGTTATTTAGTGCATGCGTTAAGCATGAACATTATATGTAGATCTTGTTTATTGCGAGACGGTTACTCGTTTAAGTCAGAGAATAATGGTTGTTCTATTTCTATGAGTAATATCTTTGATGGTCATGCACCCAATGTGAGAGGATTGTTCATATTGAATCTTTATTCTGATGATACACATATACATAACATTGAGACCAAAAGATGTAGAGTTAACAATGATAGCACCACGTTTTTGTGACACTGCCCCTTAGGTCATATTGGAGTAAAACGCATGAAGAAACTCCATTCCGATGGGATTTTGGAGTCACTTGATTTTGAATCACTTGACACGTGCAAACCATGCCTCATGGGCAAGATGAATAAGACTCCGTTCTCCGGAACAATGGAGCGTGCAAGTGCATTGTTGGAGATCATACATACCGATGAAGGACCTAGGAGAAGCTGCTTACATTCTAGGCATTAAGATCTATAGGGATAGATCGAGATGCCTGATAGGACTTTCACAAAGCACATACCTTGATAAAGTTTTGGAGAAGTTCGAAATGGAACAGTCCAAGAAGGGATTCTTACCAGTATTACAAGATATAAAATTGAGTAAGACTCAGTGTCCAGTAACTGCGGAAGATAGAGAAAAGATGAGTACCGTCCCCTATGCTTCAACTATAGGGTCTATCTTGTATGCAATGTTGTGCACTAGACTGGACCTCAGCCTGGCCATAAGTATGGCAGACACGTTTCAAAGTAATCGAGGAATGGATCACTAGACGGCAGTCAAGAATATTCTGAAGTACCTGAAAAGGACTAAGGAAATGTTTCTCATTTATGGAGGTGACGAAGAGCTCGTCGTAAAGGGTTATGTCGACGCAAGCTTTGACACTGATCCGGATAACTCTAATTCTCAAACCGAATACGTATTTATTATTAATGGGGGTGAGGTAAGCTGGTGCAGTTCCAAGCAAAGAGTCGTTGCAGATTCGACATGTGAAGCGGAGTACATGGCTGCCTCTGAGGTAGCTAAGTAGGGTGTCTGGATGAAGCAGTTCATGACGGATCTTGGAATTGTGCGGAGTGCACTAAATCCAATAACTCTGTTCTGTGACAACACTGGTGCTATTGCTTTAGCAAAGGAACCAAGGTGTCACAAGAAGGCCAGACACATCAAACGACGCTTCAACCTCATCCGCGACTACGTCGAAGGAGAGGACGTAAATATTTGCAAAGTGCACACGGATTTGAATGTAGAAGATCCGCTGACTAAACCTCTTCCACGAGCGAAGCATGATCAACACGAGAATTGTATGGATGTTCGATTCATTACAATGTAAATCACATAGCGATGTGAGGACTAGATTATTCACTCTAGTGCAAGTGGGAGACTGTTGGAAATATGTCCCAGAGGAAATGATAAAATAGTTATTATTATATTTCCTATTTCAAGATAATAATTTATTATCCATGCTATAATTGTATTGAATGTCCCTAGCAAGCCTCTAGTTGGCTAGCCAGTTGATCAAGGATGGTTAAGGTTTTCTGGCCATACGCAAGTGTTGTCACTTGATAACTGGATCACATCATTGGGAGAATCATGTGATGGACTAGACTCAAACTATGAATGTAGCATGTGGTCGTGTCATTCTGTTCCTATTGTTTTCTGCGTGTCAAGTATTCATTCCTATGACCATGAGATCATGTAACTCACTGACACCGGAGGATTGCCTTGTGTGTATCAAACGTCACAGCGTAACTGGGTGACTATAAAGGTGCTCTACAGGTATCTTCGAAGGTGTCCGTAGAGTTAGCGTGGATCAAGACTGGGATTTGTCACTCCGTGTGATGGAGAGGTATCCCGGGCCCACTCGGTAATACAACATCACAAACAAGCCTTGCAAGCAATGTGACTCAACTTTAAGTCCGGGATCTTGTATTACGGAATGAGTAAAGAGACTTTCCTATAACGAGGTTGAAATAGGTATACGTATACCGACGATCAAATCTCGGGCAAGTAACATACAGAAGGACAAAGGGAATGATCTACGGGATTATATGAATCCTTGGAACAGAGGTTCCACCGATAACATCTTCGTAGAATATGTAGGATCCAATATGGACATCCAGGTCCCGTTATTGGATATTGACCGAGGAGTGTCTCAGGTAATGTCTACATAGTTCTCGAACCCGCAGGGTCTGCACACTTAAGGTTCGATACTGTTTTAGTATAGTTGAGTTATATATGTGGTTACCGAAGGTTGTTCGGAGTCCAAAATGAGATCACGGACGTCGCAAGGGTCTCCGGAATGGTCCGGAAATAAAGATAGATATATAGGATGGTTTCATTTGGTAACCGAAAAGTTTCGGGCATTACCAGAAGTGCACCAGGAGGGACGAATGGGTTCCGGGTATTCACCGGGAGGGGCCCACCCACCCGGTAGTGAGCCTAGTGACCCTAGAGTGGCACACCAGCCCTTAGTGGGCTGGTGAGGCCAGCCCAATAGGGCCATGGCGCCACAAGTGGAAAAAACCAAAAGAAAAGAAAAACAAGGAAAGGGGAGGTGGAAAGGAAGGAGGGGACTCCTTCCCCCAAACCAAATTGGGGTGGGAGTCCACCTCCTCCCACTCGGCTGGCGCCCTTGGGGCTCCCTTGAGCCCCAAGGCTAGCCCCTCCCATCCTCCTATATATATTGGTTGTTTAGGGCTTTTTGAGACACAACTTTGCCACGTGCAACTCAAACCTATACCATGTAGTTCTTCCTCTAGATCTGATTTTTCCGAAGCTCGGTGTCGGGACCCCGATCCTAAGGCATAAGAATCCATCCTGTAACACATTGCATCCCTTTGCGGTCTCACGCACGGTTAACCCCATGGCTGCCACCTTACCTTAGCCGGGACCGTTTGCGCCTTTTGGCTCACGTATGCATTTGTGTCGCTAGTATTCCAATGTCAAAGAACCCAGGTCAACATAACTAGTCATAAACTCAAGTGGCTCATGTGTACAGAGACAGGCATACATAACCCAGCAAAGCACGTGTCGGTCATCAACGGGTGTAGACGAGTCGTAGCAAGCTACAAGGACACCATTACACCACATGACATTTCCTCCTATGAACAAACACAACAACTAAGAAGGATACATGTCGGTCAACCAATGTGTCCGGAGCAGTACCGAACTACCAAGGCTCGGTGGAAACAGAAAGGGGCATTTCTCTGTATAGAGAGATACTAAGGGCATACGACTAGGTGTCTAATCCCATACATATCACAGTGCATCACACGTATGCATGACATACTCAATATGCATAGATACAACAATGGCATCACAACATAACCATACAACAACACAACATTTATTTAGAAGACTCGGAAGAGTCTTGCATAATATGTTCATACAGGTAGGGGTCACATGACCCGACACTCAAGTCATACAAGCAGAGTCATACAAACCAAGCGAAAGCATTAAAGTTGTGTGAGTACACACAGTTGAAAGGAAAAGGCGTAAAGCCTGACTATCTACAGATCCCTTGTGAAAGGGGCCAGGTCGTAGCTGGCACACCAGCTACTCATCATCATCGAGGTCTAGATAGAACCCACATGTTGGCTCGTGGGTATCCTCTGCAACATTTATTAAACAAACATGAGTACAAAACTACTCAGCAAGACTTTAGAACAGATCTATATACTCATGTACATGTATCAACAAAGGGGGTTGTGGGGTTTCATGCAGCAAGCCAACTTTGACTCTTGGCTAGACTAAACTATAATTTTATATAGTTTTAAACAACTTTGATAAGTCGTACACGATTCCACTACCACCACAACAATACACTATCATGGATTCCTTTCCGTCTCCCTACGGAAATGCCATACATGATACTTACACTTATCTTGATACTTTTATGAGTAGCCATTAAAGTTATCTATGAACAACATATGTCTCCAAGTAGTCCATATCCGCGGACGTGGCTATTCGAATAGATCATAAACCTGCAGGGGTGTACTTCTTCACACACGCTCTCGCCACTTATCGCCATGTGCACGTCACGCACCTTGGCAACCTTCAAGCGGAAGCCCAGCGAGGGAGTCGGCCACAACCGTTAACCATTCTAATACCTAGTACAGGTTTATCGCCTATTTGAGAGTGAACCCGCACGGAAGTCCGGCCGAGGTTTCCGCCATGGCCTCAAACGATGTGCGCAGGGTTCCCAAGCCCACCATCCGGGGACACTTGGTACACCGTGCCACTGCCTACCACATCATAGCCCACCTCTAAGGTCAACATTATGCACGACCTCCAGCATGACTATAAACACCATAAACTACTTGCAACTCCTGGACCAAGTACTAGGCGATTAATAAGTCGAGCAGGTTCATATTTCAGGGCCCATCATGTGGTAGTAACTAGTCTTGGATAACATACACAGAACTCAGTTCCTAAGGACGGTTCCAATGAAACAACCCGCCATGTACTCCTACATAGCCTTTCAACGGTACCTTTACCAAATCAGGTTCCACACTTATTCTTTGTCACTAGAACACATTCATCCATTCCTGTTCATCACCCAGATGAAACAGATCTGACACAACTCTAGGCATAGCAAGCAAAGCAGGATAAGGCACATCATGGCTCAAGCAACTACCAGGTATGCTAGGTTGCAAGGTTTGGCTATTTACTGTGACAATGACACATCATGCAAAGAAATAGGATCAGCTACCGAAGTAAAGCATTTGATTTTTTTTGTCCTAATGCAATAAGTGGGAGCAGGAGCAGGAACATGGGATTATATCAGGATCATCAAAAGGGTGCTTGCCTTGTTGCTCAGCAGAAGGATTAAATCCGTCAGTCGGATATACGGACGTATCCGGAAGGGCAGAGCCTACCAAAATAATAACGACAATCAATAACATTCATATGCAAAAATATGATGCATGATCATGGCATTAAATGAAATGTAGCATGAGCTAGTGTGGCTATCAAACCTTTGGGTCGATGCTGATTTGAATTCAAATTCAAATACTATTTAAAATGGCACATTTATTAAATTCCTTTCATTGATTTGACCTGATGCTGTTTCATAACTTTGTTTGTCATGCATGAAAGTAGCACCATTGTGTTCATTGAATTTTTATGATCAATTTGCTTATATTATTTGTCAAATTTGGAGTTATATTTAATTTTCTATTAATTTCCAAAGTTTTGCACTTATTCTGAAATTATTTAAATCACAGAAATAGAATTATTGCGCCACGTTGACGCCACTGGGTCAACAGGGGCTGTCAGGTCAAACCTGACCAGTAGGGCCCACTGGTCAGTGGCTCAGGGGCTAATCCCGTGCTGACCAGAGGCTAAGTAGGGTTTGACCCACCCTGGGGCCCACTGTTAGTGGCTCTAGGGGATGGATTAGGCTCTAATGAGTTGTCCTTGTCGACCCCCACCGGAGGGTGGTTCCTGGTGACCTTAGACACGGCGGAGGGCTTGCCGGAGATGCTCTGGTTCGCGCTGCCGGGCTCGGATTCGAGATCTGAGACCGCTGGGATGAAGCCTAGGCTTAACCCCATCTAACAGAAGCATCGAGAGGGGCTGAGGGTGGCCGGAGGGCACCGACAACGAGCCGTGGCGGCTGCCGGAGCTCGGGCCCGATGACCTCGGTGCTAGGCTGCAGGAAAAAGAGGGGAAAATGGGGCGAAACTCTGTGGAGCTCTCTGCGGTGACGACGAGAAGCACGGACGGCTTAGGGAGGAAGCGTAGCCGGTGGATCTACGATGGCTTGCCGGCGGTCGGAGGTGGATGACGACGTCGTTGGGGAAGATGCAGGGCTCGGGGGCTTGATTCCTTCGGCGTGGATGACTTGCTCGACGAGGCGGAGACGATGGAACACTCGGGGAGAGCTGCTGTTGCCAGAGATGACGGCGAGCTCGAGCTCGAGCTCGGCTCCAATGGCGACCGAGAGGAGAGAGGGAAGGAGAGCGAATGGGGAGGGGTGACGCCTCGAATCGGTTGCGGGGGCTTATCCCTTCGTGGCCAGCGCGACGGGGTGGCCAGGCAGGCACTCAGGTGCGTGGCCGCGCCGGAGGAAGCGGTGGCCACGTGGTGCCGACTGGCGTGGGGAAGACGACTCGTTTTCCTTTTTTTAATTTTTGTTTCTGTTAATTCATATCTGACACTTGTTTGTTTTTATTATTGGCTCCAAGCTATTTCTAAAATATTGAAAATAATGTTCGGGTGTTATTTGAATTATATCCAAACCCATATAAAAGATTCAACATTTTATAATAACCAGAGATATTTAAACCCCCTTATTTGAATATTATCAGAGGTTTTGTGTTTTAAATAAAATGCCAAATGTATTTTAGAAATACGTTCCACCCGTGAATTATTATTTCCAATATTTATAAAAAATGATGGACTTTTTATGAAGGCCATTTTGGGTTCATTTATTTATCACAAGTTTTGAATTGGGTTGAATATGGAAGTGCTAGGGTTTATCTTTATTTCCATTTTCATTTTCAATGCAAGAATAAAACATGAGCACATTCTTGCTAATCATCAAATGGTAGCTAGGGATGTGACAACTCACCCCCACTCAAAAGAATCTCGTCCCGAGATTTGGAAGTCGTCGGGAATAGCGTGGGATACTCAAGTAGGAGACGGTCCTCTCTTTCCCATGTTGCCTCTTTTTCAGAATGATTTGACCATTGAACTTTAAGAAACTTGAGGTTTCGACGTCGAGTGGCATGCTCAGCTTGATCAAGAATACGAACAGGGTATTCTCGGTATGAAAGGTTATCTTGGAGATCAAGCGTTTTGTGGTCCACTCCACGGACAGGATCCGAGAAGCAACGCCTGAGTTGCGAGACGTGGAAAACATCATGAACCTTGGAAAGATGCGGAGGAAGTTCCAACTGGTAGGCAACTTCTCCTCGTTTGGCAAGAATGCGAAAAGGACCAATGTAACAAGAAGCCAATTTGCCTTTGATACCGAAGCGATGGGTACCCTTCAAAGGTGCAACCCGAAGGTAAGCCTTCTCGTCAACTTCAAAGGTCACAGCCGTATGATGACAATCATATTGGCTCTTTTGACGAGATTGGGATGTTTTCAACTTTTCACAAATAATGCGAACTTGCTCTTCTGCTTCATGGATCATATCCGGACCAAAGAGTTGCCCCACTCCATTTTCTGACCAATTAAGAGGTGTTCGACATGTTCGTCCATAGAGAACTTCAAAAGAGGCTTTTCCCAAGCTTCATTGATAACTATTGTTATAAGCAAATTCGGCGAATGGAAGGCACTTCTCCCAATTCATACGAAACGATATAACACAAGCTCGAAGCATATCCTCTAGGATTTGATTCACTCTTTCTACTTGACCACTTGATTGAGGATGGAAAACAGTGCTAAAAGATAGATGAGTCCCCATGGCATTCTGAAAACTTTCCCAGAAATGAGAAGTAAAAATACTTCCACGGTCTGAATTAATCTCCATTGGAACACCATGAAGAGACACTATTCGAGAGATATATAACTCTGCTAGCTGGCTAGCTGTTATACTCTCATGAACTGGAAGAAAATGAGCTACTTTGGAAAGACGGTCAATGACCACAAAGATAGCATTATTTCCTTTCTTGGTCCTCGGAAATCCAGTGATGAAATCCATACTAACCTTATCCCATTTCCATTTAGGAATATCTAAAGGTTGAAGGGTGCAAGCAGGCCTTTGATGTTCTGCTTTAACTCGTCGACAAACGTCGCAGTTAGCAACGAACTCAGCAATTTCTCTCTTCATCCTAGTCCACCAGAACCTCTGGCGTAGGTCCTGATACATCTTAGTACTACCGGGATGAATGGTGAGAGGAGAGTCATGAGCCTCCTTAAGGATCAATTGCCGCAGACGTTTGCTCTTAGGAACCACTAAACGGTTCTGAAAGAACACAACACCTTTCTCATTGATGGAGAAATCCCTAGCGTTACCGCTAGCAATATTCTCCTTGATTCGGGATATACCCTTATCACGCTTTTGGCCAACTATGATTTGATCCCTAAGAATAGGTTTCGCCACCAGGTTAGAAAGGAATTCTTGAGGAACAATGTGGAGGTTTAACTTCCGAAATTCCTCATACATATGTGGTTGACCTCGTTGTAACATCAGGTTGTTACAGTAAGACTTACGACTTAGTACATCAGCCTTGACATTGGCCTTCCCCGGGGTGTAAGTTATCCCTAAGTCGTAATCTGTGATCAACTCAACCCATCGTCTTTGCCTGAGATTCAAATCCGGCTGGGTGAAGGTATATTTCAGACTTTGGTGATCAGTGAATATTTAGTGCATGTAATGTTGCCACGTTTTTAGTGCATGGACTTTAGTTGCAAGCTCAAGATCATGTGTGGGATAATTATCCTCATGTGGATGCAACTGTCGAGATGCGTATGCAATCACATGATGATCCTGCATGAGAATGCAACCTAATCCTTGTCGTGAGGCCTCGCAATAGATAATAAAGTCCTTAGAAAAATCTGGTGGTAGCAACACACGTGTGGAAGTCAGGTGTCTTTTCAGTTCCTGAAAACTATGCTCACACTTTGGTGTCCACTCGAAATTTTTATCTTTCTTGAGGAGTTCAGTTAGACGCTTCGCAACCTTGGATAAATTCTCGACAAAGCGCCGACAATAGCTCAATAGACCAAGAAAACTCCTAACTTTCTTAACTGATTCAGGTTGAGTCCAATCAAGGACGGCTTGAACTCTCTCGGGATTGACAACAATACCCTTACCAGAGATTACATGGCCTAGATAGGTCACTTCTCGTAACCAAAATTCACATTTTGAAAACTTGGCATAAAGGCGATGCTCTCAAAGTTTCATCAGAACCAGCCTTAGATGCTCGGTATGTTCTTGTTCATTCTTCGAGTAGATGAGAATATCATCGAGGTATACCATAAAGAATTTATCCAAATATTCCATGAAGATTTAATTCATCAAGCGAGAGAAGGTGGCTGGGGCATTGGTTAAACTAAAGGACATAACACTGTACACGTATTGGCCATAACGAGTGACAAAATCCGTTTTTGGAATGTCCCCGTTCTTGATCTTGATTTGATGGTAACCCAACCTCAAATCCATTTTGGAGAAGATTGAGGATCCAGCGAGCTAATCATACAGATCATTGATCCTCGGGAGCGGATACTTGTTCTTTATGGTGACCAGGTTAACTGGTCGATTATCTACAACCATCCGATCCGTTCCATCCTTCTTCTTGACGAAGAGGACGGGAGAAGCCCAAGGAGAAGAGCTTGGTCGAATGAAACCTTTATTCAAGGCCTCATCTAGTTGTTTCTTAAGTTCGGCTAGCTCTAAGGGTGTCATCTTATAGGGTCTTCTGGCTATTGGAACAGTTCCTGGAACAAGATCTATCACAAACTCTACATCCGTGCCAGGTGGAATTCCTGGCAGTTCTTCTGGAAAAACATCCGGGAAGTCACGGACTACCAGAATGTCTTCAAGTTCTGGAATAGGACTAGCATTGAGGGAATAGAGTTGGCATTTGGCAACTCGAGTTGAGACATTAAGCATCTCACCCGAGGGAAGGGTAAGCTGAACATTTCTAGTATGAGTATCAATCTTGGCATAATGAGCTGACATCCAGTCCATACCCAAGATGATATTGATATCTGAGGATTTAAGGGCTATCAATGATGCTAGAAAAACTAGCCTGTCTACTAGGATTTTATTGTCATAAGTTATCCTAGAAGTTTTCCATTTACTACCAGGGGTTTGGACAACTAATGGGATTGGCATATCACAAAAGGACATGTTATGCAACTGTGCATAACTTTCCGAAATGAAGGAATGAGATGACCCAGTGTCAAAAAGAACAGGGTTGGGTGATGATTGACAAGGAGCGTACCCAAAATGATGTTAGGATCCTCTGCAACTTCTTCTACTCAAACATAATTCACACGGCCACGCACATGAGTTGGCTTCACATAATATGCTTTGTCCGACTTGCCTTTCCCAATAGACTTCCCAGGTTGCTTGGCAGCTATATTCTAAGGACACTCTCGTGAATAGTGCCCTAGTTCTCCACACTTGTAACAGATCACCTGATTGTCATGTGGTGCAACATTGCTAGCTGGACCACCATAGGTCTTTGCTGGAGGGTTGGTCTGGTTTGCGTGAGGCGCCACATAGGATGGCCTCGGGGTATATCTTGGCGGCAGAGAGCTATTCGGAACCCACAACCTGCATTTCAGAAACGCGGAACCGAATGAGGAGCCCGAATCGTGACAGTGCTTCTTCGTGGCCTCATAGTCGGTATGACCAGTCTCGACACTGATTTCCTTATTGAAAAGAGCTTGAAAACTTGTACATTCATGAAGGCGCAGGTCACGACGAAGTTCGGGGCTCAGACCCTTACGGAATCTTGCTTGCTTCTTGGCGTCAGTTGACACCTCTTCAGTTGCGTAGCGAGCGAGATTACCGAACTTGCGGCTATAAGCATGCACGGTCAACTTTCCCTGGGTGAAGGCACATAATTCCTCTCTCTTACGGTACATCAGACCCTCTAGAATGTGGTGTGGACGGAAGGCTGCACCGAAATCTGCCTATGTGGCTGCTGGTACGGCAGGACGCATAGCTTCAAAATTCTCCCACCACAGATTGGCGGGGCCTTCCAGAAAATACGCAGCGAAGGTCACCTTGTCGGCCTCAGAAACATTTGCAGAGCGTATCTTGCGTGATATACTGCACAACCAGTCATCAGCGTCGAGAGGATCGACGGAGTGATGGAACTTCGGGGGATTCAGCTTCACAAAGTCATTGAGGGACACTGCGTCATTTCGTGGCTGACGAGCCGTATTTTGCTCAATACGTTCTAGCAGATGGTTGGTCGCTCGCTTGTTTCTTCCCGCCTCGAGCATAACCTCCGCCAGAGAAGGCGAGTGAGGAAGTTCCTCCTGTGCTGCCAGACTACCTTCTCCCTGCTCATGGCTAGGGGCACGGTTCTGGCTGGTAAACACCATCCTGGCAAACAAACTCACAGCTTAGACTAGATCAACATCAATACTAACTATGGATTAAGAATGCACTAAACACATGGAATGCGGAAATTAACATCTGAACACCATGGTAACAAACAAACTGCTATATACACACCATGGTTCATACACACCATTACATAGTTCAGTACAACCTCAAACTGAAGGGCAAACTACTGAAAAGATGATACTACTCACCAGAGGCTTTCCAAGCTTCCTATACATTATTTATCTATGCCTCTGGAACTCATCTCACAAAATAGTCATACTCCACAGGACACACAGGACTGTGGAAGTACAACTACTACCATACTACTCTTCCACTCACAGGTTCACGCATCCGCACAGAACATCTCATAAAGGTTGCCTCCATGGCCTCGAAGCTGAACGTGTGGATCAGGAAATACTCGAGCCTGAGACCCCTGGGAACCGTAAGGACACGGGTGTGGCCTTGGTCCCTTGACTGGTGGTAGTAGAGGTCCCTGAAGAGGGGTGAAACCTCCTATAGCAGGCCAATCAACATGAGCTAGAAGATGAGTCCTAACGGGGTTCAACATATCCATATCCCCATAACCTGTCTAAACTACAGGTGCCAGCTGTGTCAAGGCTGTCCACAAACGGGCACGAGTAGCATAGAGCTCCATACGAAGGGCACGGGCATCTCTGTCTCTATTCTCTAACATCTCAGTGGTAGACTGCAGCAGCGGATCCTCCAAAGAGGAATCAAAGTAGACCCCACTGACATATCCTTCTTCTCCTGGCTGAGAAGCGGGAACATAACAGAACTCTGAATTCTGCAGCAGTGCATGTCTAGCTCTCATGATGGTCAACATTGAATACGCGGCATCTTGTACCACCATGTCAATGGTAACCCCCAATCCAGTAACCTAGTTCTTAATCCCCGTAGAAAAGACGAGGATGACAGGATAGAATGACTTGAGAAGAGAAGCAAGAGACTTACGTTCCCTTCCACAAACAATTCCCTTATATATAACTAAAGCATTTCCAGACTCAACTTCGACCAGTTTGGCTTGGTAATCCTATAGTCAGTCAGGCTCTGATACCAACGCTGTCGGGACCCCGATCCTAAGCCATAAGAATCCATCCTGTAACACATCACATCCCTTTGCGGTCTCACGCACAATTAACCCCATGGCTTCCACCTTACCTTAGCCGGGATCGTTTGCGCCTTTTGACTCACGTATGCATTTGTGTCGTTAGCATTCCAATGTCAAAGAACCCGGGTTGACATAACTAGTCATAAAATCAAGTGGCTCAAGTGTAGAGAGACATGCATACATAACCCAGCAAAGCAGGTGTCGGTCATCAGCGGGTGTAGACGAGTCGTAGCAAGCTACAAGGACTCCATTACACCGCGTCACATTTCCCCGTAGGGACAGACACAACAACTAAGAAGGATACATGCCGGTCAACCAATGTGTCCAGAGCAGTAGAGAACTACCAAGGCTCGATGGAAACACAAAGGGGCATTTCTCTATATAGAGAGCTACTAAGGGCATACGACTAGGTGTCGAATCCCATACATATCTCAGTGCATCACACGTACGCATGACATACTCGATATGCATAGATACAACAATGGCATCACAACATAACCATACAACAACACAACATTTATTTAGAAGACTCGAAAGAGTCTTGCATAATATGTTCATACAGGTAGGGGTCACCTGACCCGACACTCAAGTCATAATGGCAGAGTCATACAAACCAAGTGGAAGCATTAAAGATGTCTGAGTACAGATAGTTGAAAGGAAAAGGCATAAAGCCTGACTATCTATAGATCCCTTATGAAAGGGGCCAGGTCGTAGCTGGGACACCAGCTACTCGTCATCATCGAGGTCTAGAGAGAACCCACCTATTGGCTCGTGGGTATCCTCTGGAACATTTATTAAACAAACACAAGTACAAATGTACTCAGCAAGACTTTAGAACAGATATATCTACTCATGTACATGTATCAACAAAGGGGGTTGTGGGGTTTCATGCAGCAAGCCAACTTTGACTCTTGGCTAGACTAAACTATAATTTTAAATAGTTTTAAATAACTTTGATAAGTCCTACACGAGTCCACTACCATCACAAAAATACACTATCATGGATTCCTTTCCGTCTCCCTACGGAAATGCCATACATGATACTCACGCTTATCTTGATACTTTTATGAGTAGCCATTAAAGTTATCTATGAAAAACATATGTCTCCAAGTAGTCCATATCCGCGGACGCGACTATTAGAATAGATCATAACCCTGTAGGGGTGTACTTCTTCACACACGCTCTCGCCACTTATCGCCATGTGCACGTCATGTACCTCGGCAACCTTCAAGCGGAAGCCCAGCGAGGGAGTCGGCCATGACCGTTAACCATGCTAATACCTAGTCCAGGTTTATCGTCTATTTGAGAGTGAACCCGCACGGAAGTCCGGCCGAGGTTTCCACCACAGCCTCAAACAATGTGCACAGGGTTCCCAAGCCCACCATCCGGGTGCCACTTGGTACACCGTGCCACTGCCTACCGCATCATAGCCCACCTCTCAGGTCAGCACTATGCACAGCCTCCAGCATGACTATAAACACCAGAAACAACTTGCAACTCCTGGACCGAGTACTAGGCGATTAATAAGTCGAGCAGTGTCATATTTCAGATCCCAGCATGTGGTAGTAACTAGTCTTGGATTACATACACATAACTCAGTTCCTAAGGACGGTTCCAATGAAACAACCCGCCATGTACTCATACATAGCCTTTCATCAGTACCTTTACCAAATTAGGTTCCACACTTATTCTTTGTCACTAGAACACATTCATTCATTCATGTTCATCACCAAGAGGTAACAGACCTCACACAACTCTAGGATAAGGCACATCATGGCTCAAGCAACTACCAGGTATTCTAGGTTGCAAGGTTTGTCTATTTACTGTGACAATGACAGGTCATGCAAAGGAATAGGTTCAGCTACCGAAGTAAAGCATTTGAAATATTTTGTCCTAATGCAATAAGTGGGAACAGGAGCAGGAACATGGGATTATATCGGGATGATCAAAAGGGTGCTTGCCTTGTTGCTCAGCAGAAGGATTAATTCCGCCAGTTGGATATTCAGACGTATCCGGAAGGGCTGAGCCTACCGAAATAATAACGACAATCAATAACATTCATATGCAACAATATGATGCATGATCATGGCATGAAATGAAAGGTTGCATGAGCTAGTGTGGCTATCAAACCTTTGGGTTGATGCTGATTTGAATTCAAATTCAAATACTATTTAAAATGGGACATTTATTAAATTCCTTTAATCGATTTGTGCTAATTCTGTTTCATAACTTTGTTTTTCATGCATGAAAGTACCACCATTGTGTTCATTGAATTTTTCTGATCAATTTGCATATATTATTTGTCAAATTTGGAGTTATATTTAATTTTCTATGAATTTCCAAAGTTTTGCACTTAGTATGGAATTATTTAAATCACAGAAATAAAATTATTGCGCCACGCTGACGTCACTGGGTCAATAGGGGCTGGTCATATCAAACCGTACCAGTAGGGCTCACTGGTCAGTGGCTCACGGGCTAATCCCGCGCTCACCAGAGGCTAAGTGGGGTTTGACCCACCCTGGGGCCCACTGTCAGTGGCTCTAGGGGGGTGGACTAGGCTCTAATGAACTGTCCACGTCGACCCCCACCGGAGGGTGGTCGCCGGCGACCTTAGCCGCGGTGGAGGGCTCGCCGGAAATGTTTTGGTTTGCTCTACAGGGCTCGGATTCAAGATTCGAGAGCGCTGGGATGAAGCCCAAGCTCGACCCCATCTAACAGGAGCATCATGAGGGGCTGAGGGTGGCCAGAGGGCACCGGTGACGAGCCGTGGTGGCTGTCGGAGCTTGGGCCCGATGACCTTGGTGCTAGGGTGCTGGAAAAAGAGGAGAAAATGGGGGGAAACTCTCAGGAGCTCACTACGGTGACAACGAGAAGCTCAGATGGCTCGGGGAGGAAGCGTAGCCGGTGGATCTACGACGGCTTGTCGGCGACCGGAGGTGGAAGACGACGTCGTTGGGGAAGATGCAGGGCTCGGGGGCTTGATTCCTTCGGCATGGATGACATTCTCGACAAGGCGGAGACGATGGAACACTCGAGGAGAGGTTTTGTGGCTAGAGATGAAGGCGAGCTCGAGCTCGAGCTCGGCTCCAATGGCGGCCGAGAGAAGAGAGGGCAGGAGAGCGAATGGGGAGGGGGTGACGCCTGGAATGGGTTGCAGGGGCTTATCCCTTCGCGGCCAGCGCGACGGGGTGGCCAGGCAGGCACTCAGGTGTGCGGCCGCGTCGAAGGAAGCGGCGGCCACCTCCTGCTGCCGACTGGCGCGGGAAAGACGACAGGGAGAAGCTGGGCTCGGCCAAGGTGAGTGTCAGGTAGATCTTTTTCCATTTTTTTCATTTCTGTTTCTGTTAATTCATATCTAACAATTGTTTGATTTTGTTTTTGGCTCTAAGCTATTTCTAAAATAGTGAAAATAATGTTGGGGTGTTATTTGAATTATATCCAAACCCATATAAAGATTCAACATTTTATAATAACCAGAGATATTTAAAACCCCTTATTTGAATATTATGAGAGGTTTTTGTGTTTAAAATAAAATGCCAAATGTATTTTAGAAATAAGTTCCACCCCTGAGTTATTGTTTCCAATATATATCAAAAATGATGGACTTTTATGAAGGCCATTTTGGGTTCATTGATTTATCACAAGTTTTAAATTGGGTTGAATATGGAAGTGCTAGGGTTTATCTTTGATTTCTATTTTCATTTTTATTGCAAGAATAAAACATGAGCACATTCTTGCTAATCATCAAATGGTAGCTAGGGATGTGACACTCGGGCGGAGCGGAGCCCTATAGGAGTAGATCATCACCACCACCGGAGCGCCGTCACGCTGCGGGAGAACTCATCTACTTCTCCGTCTCTCTTGTTGGATCAAGAAGGCCGAGATCTTCATCGAGTTGTACGTGTGCTGAACACGGAGGTGACGTCCATTCCGCGCTAGATCGGAACGGATCGTGGGACGGATCATGGGACGACGGTGATTTGGATCACGAAGTTGTACCACTACATCAACCTCGTTCCTTAACGCTTCCCGCTTAGCGATCTACAAGGGTATGTCGATCTAATCTCCTCCAGTAGATGGACATCACCGTGATAGGTCTTCGTGTGTGTAACAATTTTTTGTTTCCCATGCAACATTTCCCAACATCAACCTCGGAACCCCAGCCAGAGTTATTGATGTAGAGCTTGCCACGGCTACTCTTTGTCATCCGTTCGATCACGTATCCCTCAATCCCTAGGAGAGCTCCCTCCAAGAACTCAATACCACCGTGCACTTGCCCATGGTGGGCGCCAACTATTGTGGTTTTGTCACGGGTGATATCCTCCTGAAAGGACTAAGTCTGGGAGCCATTGCAACTAGGTGGTTACTTGGATGAGGTTGATCGGGAATGAAAGACACGAGTTTACCTAGGTTTGGCCCCTCCCAGGAGGTAAAATCCTAAATCCTACTTGATTGTTATTGATGATGATAATCTCGATTAAAAGGGTGTGAAATAACTAGCCTAGTTCTCAAGGGTTCTCTTTCTTAGTCTGTTTCGTCCCTGGGGCTTTCCTTTATATAATAGGTCAGGACCCTAGGGTTACAACAGAGTCTGGGTCGTGGTTGTAAACTCGTGTTCTAGTCTATCTCTTATTCATCTTATCTCATCAAGCTCTTCTCTACAAGCCAGCCCACAAACTTCTCCTTCATCCGACCCATAGGTGGGTCTTAACTTTGACTTGTTGTTTCCTCTCAAGTCGCCTTATATCTCGGGTCAAGAAATGGCTTGATATATCTCATCGCCGGCTCATACCTTGGGTCGGGTCATACCCGTGGGGAATATCCCCAACAACAATGTTTTTGCCTCCCTGATTTAGCAAAATAAGGCAGAGAAGTACATGGGATCTCTCCCATCAAGATGGCAAGGTGGAGATGGTGTTGGAGAAGTGCCAAGAGGGCTTCGCCAAGAACCTCTGAAACTACGAATGAGGAAGAACCCAGGAAGACGAGAGAGGGGATTTCCAAGGGGGTGGAAGGGATTGGTGCATTGCCACCCTCACCACCCCTCCTCTATTTATAGGGGAATGGGGAGGGGCGGAGCCCCTTTGCCCCTCCTCCAAGGAGGGGTAGTGGTAAAAGGAGTGAGGAGTGCCCTACAAGCACTACTCGAGGAACGTCCTAAGATGACACATCAATCACATACGTTTTGACCAAAGTGTGTGCGATCCATCAATCACAAACAGTATAGTTCTAGCTTCGTCACCAATAACAAGAATATGTGCGATGGCGGATCCATCAAATAAGGTTTAGAAAAGACTTATGTGTGTGATACTTGGCATGTAGTTGGTTCTTATGAAATGTTTGCAATTAGCCAAGGTGACACAAACGGTTAACAAAAAATATAACATACAGTTCACTCGGATAAATTATTTCCGCTGATCCAGCAGGACACAAACGAGTTATCATAAGAAGGTGTGTGTGATATGTGGCAAATAGTTCATTCATCAGAATTGTGTAGGAAGACCAGTAATACCCCAAAGGATTCATCCTCACAAGTTGTGTGTGTTGTGGGGAGATGGTTGTTGCTAAATAATTGTATGAGATGTGATTTGCTTTGTTTGCACAACATTTATGCTCTGTCTACAGAACATGAACATTGTTGCATAACTGATACATCCATTTGCATCATGAATTATTATTGATATTTGTGTTAGTCTTGTCCATTATCCCTTATTATCATACAACTCTTAAGTTCTTTCTCTCTGAATATGCAAGGTACATCATTGAGTGGGTAATATCTGCAAACTGGAATTGTGCACCGGGAAACCGAGAAAAAGGCAGAAAAATCAACTTACTCCAAATGACCTTTAACTTTACGAATAATTTTTCTAGAATACTTAAGAATTTATGGGCCAAAAATATACCAGAGAGGGTCCACCTCCTGGCAACAAACTAACATGGCACGCTCTGATGGCTTGTCGGGGCCATGTTGGTCCTCTGGCGACCATGTTGTCCTATATGGTGTGTTTTACCCCAGAAAAAAACATAAGTTATCTTTCGGGACGAAGCATCCTCGTCTTGAGGCAGAAACCTAGGCATAGGCCCTTTTGCTCTCCGGCGAAGAGATTCTGTCGGGGAAACTTCCCTCCGGGAGAGGGAAATTGAAGCCATCATCATCACCAACGCTTCCTCCTTTGTGGGAGGACCAATATTCATCAGCATCATCACCAGCACCATCTCATCTCCAACCCTAGTTCATCTCTTATATTCGATCTATGCCTCAAAACTTCAGATTGGTGCCTGTGGGTTACTAGGTGTGTTGATTACATCTTGTAGTTGATGCTTGTTGAATTAGTTGGTGGAAGATATTATGTTTAGATCCTTAATTATTATTACACCTCTGATCTTGAACATGTTGATGAGGTGTGAGTAGTAATTATTGTTACTGAGGACATGGGAGAAGTCTTGTTATAAGTAATCATATAAAGTTGGTATTCGTTCTGTATTTTGATGATATGGATGTTGTTACTTTGTTGTCCACCTTATGACAGTTCACTATGTTATGGTCCTAAGGGGAGTCATTATGGAGTAATAAGTAGATGATAGGTTGCGAGAGTGACAGAAGCTTAAACCCAATTTATGCGTTGCTTCATAAGGGGCTTATTTGGATCCAGATGGTTTGTGTTATGGTTAGATTTATCTTAATTCTTCTTTCGTAGTTGTGGATGCTTGAAAGAGGGGTAATCATAAGTAGGTTGTTAGTTCAAGTAAGAACAACACCTTATCACCGGTCCACCCACATATCAAATTATCAATGTAGCGAACGTGGATCAACTCAACATGATGAACATGACTAGACATAAATTCACAAGGTCCTCGGGAGCGCTTGCTTTATATACGAGAACTTTTAGGCCTGTCCTTTGCTATAAAAAGGATTGGGCTACCTTGCTCCACCTTTGTTACTATTGTTACTTGTCACTTGTGACGAACTTTCTTGCTACAAAACAATCTATCATTGTTACTTATAACACTTGCAGAGAATACCTTGCTGAAAGTTACTTATCATTTCCTGCTGCTCCTCGTTGGGTTCGACACTCTTATTTATTGAAAGGACTATGATTGATACCCTATACTTGTGGGTTATCAATAAACAACTTTAACATCCAATTACATAAGTGACTACACAACACATGTACATTCCTCAATATAGATTTACAAGAAGTAGATGATCATCAAATCATATTTTTCTTCTAACGACGATTTTCGCCACTTCTCTGCTTGTGGCTATCCCTCGCCTTCTCTAGTAAGGAGGCACTTACTCATGTCAATGATCCTCTTATACATATCGTATCTTGTGTAAGCGTCCTTGGCTGTGTACTTGATGAATCCTACATCCAGTTTGTTCGCCTAGGCCTTGTGCCAGACAGACGTGTCCTTGTCACACTCATCCTTGATGTATATGTAGTAAGGGTCGATGATGGCTGCAGCGAGGTCAACCATGGAGTCCATATGCTTCTTCTTCTTGCCGCCCCACACCCTGTACTGACCTTGGATGTTGGCAAGCTTCTGGCAGGACAAGCCCAAAGTCTTGAGCACATTTAGATCATTGGTGGTGTCCTCGCTTGCAAACATGCAGTCGAGTTTGTTGACAGACCTGGCGAAATACTCGCACGGCCTTGTGGCCAGGAAGTAGTAGTCGACAAGCACGTGACTGCACGCACGCAACTAGGAAATGACAACCTTCTGGACTCCATGGTGATCTGGATTTCTAGCCGACGTGCATCTCTCTCTCCCCGCTCATCAACTCAAGTGAACTCTCACAATCCTCTATGTGTTCTCTTTCATGGCCTGCATGGGTGGCTCCATGTTGGATCTGGATTTTCACCTGGTGTGGCAATTGCGGATGAGGTGTTCTGTCATTCTGATTTTTCTGTGCACCCGATGAATTATCGTCGACCTTTCATCATGGTGGTCTCTTTTGGCCGCCATGCTTTCCGTGTTTCTGAGGATTCAGTAGTTGCGGCGCTGGAGTCTACCATTGGGGGTTCGGCCATTGATCTTGTGGTCACTGTAGTCATGGACTCGGTTTTCTCGTTCAGGGTTTCTTGCAAGCAAGTTGGTTTTCATATTCTCGCCTTGCGTTCTTATAAGTGCTCCAGTTTTAAGTGTTTGTTTCATCTCTCAGGCAATGGTGGTCCGAATTGGTGTCGTGAATTTTCTCTATGGAGGAAACAGTGTGATGCTGAATGGATTTTGGTTAGCCCGTCTAAGAGGAGGGCAGCATTAGGTCTGATGGCAATGCATTCTAGACCTATTAAATCCTCTTTTAAATCTGGATCATCTACACGCAAGAAACTATCTTTCGCAACCCTTCAACAGTATGAGGTTTGCAAAGGTTAGAGGTGTCCTGTCACCCAACATGAGCTTATGACGCTTCAAAATGCTGTCTATTCTATTCCTCAGCAGGAGCATGTTATTATCACTGCACCAACACCGGCTGAACTCCGGTGGATGACGGCGACGCCTCACATTGCTTTTGGGACAGTTTCTCGGCCGGTGTCACCCTCCGGGTGTCCGGCATTCAAAATCATATCAACAAAATGAACCGAATTTCTTCCTCTCTTCGTGCACATACTTTCCCCCCTCCCGTTCGGGTGGGATTTCAGATTCTTTCAAACTGACGCCATCTGATGGCTTAGTCAGTGGGCCTCCCTCTGATCAACTTCCAACTAATGGGCCGACAATAACCTCATCTTCAAATTGACTGGATATTCCTTCCTCGGAAGAGGCCCATCAGCTCTTTGATGATTTAATTAATGGCATGGTTCAGGAGATATTTTCTTGCATGACCTGTTTGAATCGTGGGCATCTAGCTCCCAACTGCACGACTTTGCCGATATGCTCTTCCTGCGGCAGGGTGGGACATACGAAATCTAGCTGTGCTTCTTTTATGTGTGATAATTGTCTTACTTGAAAACGTAAGAGCCCCACCATCACCCCTGTCGCCGATTTCTTGGGAACCTCTACTGATCTTGGGGAAACCGCGCAACCTGCCGAACAGTTCTCCCTTGTCTTTCCACACTCATCACCTCCCAGGACTCCATCTGAGCCACCGCGATTGACGCCACCTCCTCCTGCTACACTCCCTGACATGTCCAACTTCGAGCTAGACCTTGAGCGCTATGTCCCTCCGGGCCATCACATCATCGACAGCGGCCCCAACCGCCTCCCAAGGACGTTCATCACTCCGGCGACCCCATTGCCCGCAGACTTGAACAGTTCATCATCGCAGAGGTGATGCCTGCCCCGCCTGCCGATCAAGTTGGTCAGGTACGATAGGATGTTGTTGATCTTCTGCCCAACCGGGGTTTCCATGTTCGCCCCGCACAACCTTGGATTGCGGGGGTAGGTTTATTTGAGCTTAGAGATGATGGTGAGAGCTTTGCTGCTGTCCAGATGGTTCCTCAGGACCTGGGGAATGATTCTTTCATTAGATTCATGCGACACAATGAGGGCGCAGTTTTTCGTGGCGCTGCTGGTTTTCGTCAGGGATGCATGATGTTTTTGGGTGTGCCTCTGGATTTCCGCAACATCGATGATCTTCGTGCTGCGGTGAAAACGTTTGGTGAATTCCACCATTGGGTCAGTTCTGATACATATTTTGTCTGCTCCATCGTTTTTGCATCGTTCCCAGATGAATTTCTGGTTCCTCGAAGTGCTACTTTTTCTGAATATGCTGCTTGGGGTGGAGCAAGGGTTTCTTGGTCTACGCCGCTGTTCATCCTCGGTGCAGCCTTTGCAAAGCAGATGCCTAATGATGAAGACCGCATGCCCCTCAATGGCAACCCCCACCCGATGCCAGGTCAGCTTGAGCAGAATAATCTACTCATTGCTCTGCCACCCTAACCTGCTCTCGGGTGGAACGATGTGCCACCACCACCCCCAATGCCAGAGCCTCCAGTTCAGCAGGAAGAAGGCGGTTGGGGCTGGCAACCTGAATTTCCTGATGCCGAACCTGCTGCACTTGAACATGATCACGAGTCCATGGTCATCGACCAACCAAGATCTTCTGATTCTGTTCAGGAGATTGTGGTCACCGACCCCCAGCCAGATGATGTTAAAGTTGTTGCTGATGTCCCTGTCAATGCTGCCGCTGCTGATCATGCCCCTCCCAATGAGGATAATGCTGTCGAGGATGCCCCTGAGAAGTTCAATCCCCTAGCGATTGTTCCTTATCAGTAGCCTATCTTCAGGCCTACCAACCTGACGATCGGAGCGGTCCGTGTTTCTTATGGACCTCCGTTGCCGCCTATCATCTCATGGACAAGGTCTTTTGAAGCACTGATGGGGATGTTCAGTTCTCTGCATGTCCCTCGTCACCTTCAGATGCCAGCGGCTATGCCTATTGTGCTCCCCAAGCGCTCCTGGTCATTTGCATTTGATGCAGATTGTGGGGAGCCCAACATTGTTTACAAGGACTGCACTCGTGTCCCAGCTCCGAGGTAATGCCACCAGCTGACAGCATCTTTGCACCATTAGGGGACCTTTTCTCTTTTGAATCTCTAGCTGCCACGCAAGAAGGCCACTCCCATTGTGTACTCATCAGTCCGCAGATGCACCGGAGGATCGATTAGGCGGGATGGCTTCAAGCTTGCTTTGCAGGAGCTTTCGATGCATGTGCCCAAGAAGAGAAAGCCGAGAGCTAAACCCATGCTAGTACCGGAGGTTCTGGTAGCACCGCCACCATCGCAAGAGGAGTCCGTCCCACCAGCGACTCCAGTTCGAGTGATCCAAGCTGTTGGACAAACACTTGGCATCGCCCCCGAGATGCTCTCTGAGGATCGACTTATGGAAGATCCTGTTGTCTCCAAACTTCCACCCAATGATGATTAGACAAGTGTTCACAGCTCTTTGAACTTTGGTTGCGTTGGTTATTATCTAACTGTGCTTTTGTTATTACATCCCGTTGCTATGGATAGTCGATCTACAAGAAGTTGGCGGGTTCTTTGCTGGAATGTGCGTGGCTTGAACTCAGACTCACGGCAAAGGGCAGTTCGTATCAAAAAAGATGAAAGTTGGGCTACGGTTGTTTGCCTCCAGGAAACTAAAATGCAGCATATTGCTTTTTGGACTGTTAGAACTTTTTGCCCCAAAAGGTTTGATCAATTTTCTTATACCCCATCGCGTGGTGCCTCTGGTGGATTGATCACCCTATGGAATTCCTCCATTTTAACAGGCACCTTGATTGAATCTCAACCCTTTGGTTTAATTGTGTCATTCACCTCAAATCATACTTATGAATCTTGGACTCTGGTCAATGTTTATGGTCCTTGCCAAGGAGAGGCTAGGGATCAATTCGTCAGCTAGCTGTATAATCTTAATATCCCTGTCAATGATAATTGGCTGCTTCTTCGAGATTTTAACTTTATTCACTCACTCTCTAATAGAAATCTTCCTGGTGCTGATGTGAATGATATGTTTATCTTTAACGAGATTATTGGCCATCTGGGTCTATTAGAATTACCACTCAAAGGCAGATCTTTCACTTGGTCAAATATGCAAGACTCACCTCTGCTGGAACAATTAGACTGGTTCTTCACTTCTGCCAATTGGATATCCTCCTACCCATTGACATAGGTGTTCCTTTAGCCAAATTTGCATCTGATCATGTTCCGTATGTTGTGACAGTGAACACTTCCATTTCCAAATATAACCTGTTTTGGTTTGAAAACTATTGGGTGGAGATGGATGGATTTCTTGATTGTGTCCAGGATTCTTGGAAGATTCCTTCCAGGAAAAGTCACATCACTGCGATCATCATGGATAAGTTTGAACACCTAAGACAGTCTGTGAGGAGATGGCAGACTAGTCTCTCTCAGCTCAAAGCACTTATTGATAAGTGCAATAAGGTCGTGCTCTGTCTAGATGATCTTGAAGAACTCAGACCCCTGTTCAGACCTAAAGCCAATTTCAGAGTGATTGTGAAGCTACACCTAGACCACCTGCTGCATTTACAATTCATTTACTGGAAAAAGAGAGATACCATCAGATTCATCAAGGTTGGGGAGGAGAATACTAAGTTTTTCTATCCCATGGCAACTGAAAGATATAGAAGAAACTCCATTTCATCCCTTAAATTGGGGGATGGATCTCTTATATCTGATCATGAGCAGATTGTTGGCTGTTTTTGGTCCTCTTTCAAGGACAGGATGGGATCCTCTCAAGGAATTAACATGGCCTTCCATTTATAGTCTCTCATTCATAGGGTAGAAGGGCTAGATGTTCTTACATTGCCTTTTACCAAGGAAGAAATGGATAAGACTGTCAAAGAAATGCCCATTGATAAAGCTCCTGGTCCAGATGGTTTAAATGGACTCTTTTTCAAGAAATGCTAGCATATCATCTGTCCTGAATTTTACCAGCTTCCAACTGACTTTCATGCAAGAATTGCAAAGCTTGAAAATATGAACTCCTCATACATCACCTTGGTGCCCAAAAAGAGTTCTCCTGAGCAAGTAGGTGATTTTAGGCCTATCTCCCTCACTGGTATGGAACTTCAATTCCTTTCCAAAATGGTTGCCAATAGACTGCAGTTACAGATCATGAAATGTATCCATAAAAATCAGTATGGTTTCATCAAGTCCAGAACCATACAAGACTTTGTTGGATGGACACTGGAATACCTACACCAATGTCACCACTCAAGAAAAACCATTGTCATCCTCAAACTTGATTTTGAAAAGGCTTTTGACTCTGTGGAACATGAATTCATATTTCAGATTTTTAGGCACAAGGTGTTTATTGATAAGTTGATATTATGGGTACAACAGCTACTCACTTCTGGCTCTTCCTCTGTTCTTCTGAATGGAGTTCCTGGTGGAAAATTGATGTCCAAGAAGGGTGTTAGGCAGGGAGATCCCATGTCCCCTCTCCTTTTTGCCATTGCTACTGATTTTCTCGAAACCTTGGTAAATCAGTTGTTGGAGAATGGACTCATTCAGCTGCCAATACCTTGTCATGATAAAAACATTCCAATAGTCCAATATGCACATGATACTCTCATCATTTTGCGTCCTGTGGAGTCCGAGCTACTGGAGTTCATAAAGATGTTTATGCTCTTCTCCCAATCCACTGGTCTTCAAGTGAACTATCACAAGTCTGCTCTGTTGCCTATCAACATTGATCATGGAGAACTTCAAAGGCTTGTTGCCTCTATTGGGTGTAAGGTAGGATCACTGCCATTCACCTATCTTGGTCTACCTGTTGGGACAACCAGACCAAAGATTATTGATCTAATGCCATTGGTGGATAGTATGGAAAGGAGGCTCTTTGATAGCTCCACCTTCCTGGCTCGGGGTGGTCGTTAGCAATATCTCAACTGAGCTTTGTCCTCTGTTCCCATTTTTTTCCTCTGTAGTTTGGATATACCACTAGGGTTCCTTAAGTAGTTGGAAAGGATACAAAGACAATGTCTCTGGCAAAAGAATGGCCAAGATCATGCACCTTCTCTTGCGGCCTGGGACTTAGTGTGCAGACCAAAAATGAAGGGTGGTTTGGGGATTATGAATCTGTTTGTCCAGAATGAGGCACTCCTTCTTAAGCATGTGGATAAATTCTTGAATAAAGCAGATGTGCCCTGGGTTGATTTAATATGGAACACTTACTATACAACATAGTTCCCGAGGGTACCTCCCTTTGTGGATCATTCTGGTGGAAGGATATCTGCAAGAGAATAGACAACTTCAGAGCTGTCACCTATGTTCAGCCAAATGATGACCCACAAGTATAGGGGATCTATCATAGTCCTTTCGATAAGTAAGACAGTCGAACCCAACGAGGAGCAGAAGGATCTAACAAGTGGTTTTCAGCAAGGTAATATCTGCAAGCACTGAAATTATCGGTAACAAGTAGTTGTGTGACAAGATGATTCGTAGCAAGTAGCAAGTAACAAAAGTAACAATGATGCAGCAAAGTGGCACAATCCCTTTTGTAGCAAGGGACAAGCCTGGACAAAGTCTTATAGGAGGTAAAGCGCTCCCGAGGACACATGGGAAATTCTGTCAAGCTAGTTTTCATCATGTTCATATGATTTGCGTTCGCTACTTTCATAGTTTGTTATGTGGGTGGACCGGCACTTGGGTACTGCCCTTACTTGGACAAGCATCCCACTTATGATTAACCACTCTCGCAAGCATCCGCAACTACGAAAGAAGAATTAAGACAATGTCTAACCATAGAATTAAACTAGTGGATCCAAATCAGCCCCTTACGAAGCAACGCATAAACTAGGGTTTAAGCTTCTGTCACTCTAGCAACCCATCATCTACTTACTACTTACCAATGCCTTCATCTAGGCCCAAATAATAGTGAAGTGTTATGTAGTCGACGTTCACATAACACCACAAGAGAAAAAACAACATACAACGCATCAAAATATCGAACAAATACCAAATTCACATGACTACTTATAGTATGACTTATCCCATGTCCTCAGGAACAAAAGTAACTACTCACAAAGCATAATCATATTCATGACCAGAGAGGTAATGAATAGCATCAAGGATCTGAACATATAATCTTCCACCAAGTAATCCAACTAGCATCAACTACAAAGAGTACTTAACACTACTAGCAACCTTACAAGTACCAATCAGAGTCGCGAGACGGAGATTGGTTACAAGAGATGATCTAGGGTTTGGAGATTAGATGGTGCTGATGAAGATGTTGATGGTAACGAGTCCCCTCCGACGAGAGGAGTGTTGGTGATGATGATGGCGACGATTTCCCCCTCCGGGAGGGAAGTTTCCCCGGCAGGATCGTCCTGCCGGAGCTCTAGATTGGTTCTGCTCAAGTTCCGCCTCGTCGCGGCGGCGATTCCGCCCGAAAGCCTCCTCCTGATTTTTTCTGGAACGAAACCCTTCTTGTAGAAAAACAGGGGGGCCAAAGGGCCAGCTGGGAGCCCACAAGCCCCCTAGGCACGGCCAGGGGGGAGGTCGCGCCTAGCCGGCTTGTGGCTTCCTGCTGGCGCCCCTCTGGTACTTCTTCGTCCCAGTATTTTTTATAAATTCCAAAATAAATCGTCGTTGATTTTCACGGCTTTTGGAGTTGTGCAGAATAGGTATCTCGAACTTGCTCCTTTTTTAGGCCAGAATTCCAGCTGCCCGCATTCTCCCTCTTCATGTAAACCTTGCAAAATAAGAGAGAAAAGGCATATGTATTGTACCGTGAAGTGTAATAACAGCCCATAAAGCGATAAATATCAACATGAAAGCATGATGTAAAATGGACGTATCAACTCCCCCAAGCTTAGACCTCACTTGTCCTCAAGCGAAAACCAAGATCAGTAAATATGCCCACAAGTTTAGAGATAGAGGTGTCGACAAAACAAGTACAAACATGGAGGCATCATGATCATAATCGGAACAACAATATCATCATACCATCTCTTATGCTAAAGTGACAATTCCTTCACAAAGTAAAGCATGGATCAGGAACCTTACCGAGAATTAACAACCGATAGCCTTTAGTCATTGAAGCAATTGCAATTTATCATAACATTGAAAAGAGTCAAATAAGAGCTTGTAAAGAAAATCCACATACTCAATCATCCTTTTGTCTTCTACAATTTCTACAACTCACGTGGTACTCATGAGATCGAAGTTTCAGTCGGACACAGAGAAAGATAGGGGCTTATAGTTTCGCCTCCCAACCACTTACCTCAAGGGTAATGTCAACAACAATAATTCATGAATACTTACCTCCAAGTTGACATATGAATATAGATCTTTCCCTAGCATATGACGTTAGCCAAGATAAAGGCGAAATAAAGAATTGGCGTAGATCACCATGACTCTTTCAAGGGAAAAAAGTAAAGGTACAAGATAGGCCCTTCGCAGAGGGAAGAAGAGGTTGTCATGCGCTTTTCAGGTTTGGATGTGTGTCCTCTTAGTGTGGAGGAATGTCACTTTATATTGCCTCCTGTCATAAAGAACTTTATTATGCACTCTGTCGCTTTTATGTCTTCCTCATCATAGGTTCGTACAAAGCTTATTTTCCACACACTAATAGATCATACATATTAGGGAGCAATTTTTATTGCTTGCACCGATGACAACTTACTTGAGGGATCTTATTCAATCCATAGGAATGTATGGTGGACTCTCATGGCAAAACTGGGTTGAAGGTTTTATGGATGCACAAGAAGTATCTCTACTTGGTGCAGGAGTTTCGGCTAATATGAGGTAGAAGCAATCGTCACATGCTAAGGGATCTCTAATCATATAACATTGTTAGGAACTAAGCAAACACAATTCATTATGTTGTCTTCCTTGTCCAACATCTACTTCTAAGCATGTAATAGTTTAGTGAGTGTTCACAATCATAGATGGTGTCAAAGATGACATATTTATATGTGAACCTCTTCTTCTTTATCACTTCCTATTAATTGCAACAATGACCAAGGTCTACGTTTGTCTACCCTCAACAAGTTTCAATCAACATTCTTTATATATGTGAAGCCATCACTTCCCATAAGATCATTACATGATCTTTCATGCTTTTGTTCTTTTCTCATTCTCTTGATCATGGCATGAGGCAAGGCCCTTAACTAAGACACTCTTCATTATATGGCTCACGAGCTCGAATACATCGGGGGTGACACAAAGCAAAACTCAAACATAAAACACTAAGGACCTTATTCTACCAGAGGAAGATAAAACCAAAAAGGAACGAACTAAGAAATGGTAAAGGCAAAAGATATGATGGTGATACGATACCGAGGCAACTCCCCCAAGCTTGGCACAAGCCAAGGGGATTGCCCATACCCATGCTTAGTTGTCTTCCTTTGGAGGTGATGGTGGTGGAGTTGCTGCAACATGGGTTTGATCCTCCGTCTTCCAAGGCATAGGTGCTCCATCATGGAAAGATGACCGAGTCTCTGGAATCCTCAAATCTGCAGCCAACCGTATTGATTTATATCTATACTCATACTCACAGTATTGGTTTTGCAGGTCATAGATCTGGGCTTGGAGGTGATCAATTCTGTCATAGAGCCTGGAGAGGTGCTTCCCGATGTCATTGGCATCGATCTTGTGCTTGTTGGTGAACTCCGTAATCATCATGTGGTTGGCGTTGAGTCCACGCTCCACCATCCCCTGGCACTTGAAGACTTGTTGCTCCATTGCTTCGAGCCTAGCCTCCACGCTTTCAGTCTTCTTGGGCCCCTCAACATCACGGATGTGCAACATCCCCTCACGCATCTCGATAGATTGAGGGTGTTGCAACACTCCCGCGAGGTAGGGATTGATGACCTTCTCGAAGATCTTATCCTTCAGAGCTTTTGGGGACATCATAGCGATCTAGATCTGCAGCACAAACAGGCTCGAAACAAAAATAGAGGAAAATTGCATGATACAAGGGTTAGACCTTTCGGGAGAATATATAATGATTCTTTCACGACCAGAGGGATTACTCCGCAAGAAAATGGAGTCCGGGAGGCACACGAGGTGGCCACAAGCCCCCAGGCGCGGCCAGGGGGTGGCCCGCGCCTGGCAGGCTTGTCGCCTCCTCGTGCACTTTCCGGACTACTTCAAATTTTTCTAGTTTTTAAAAAAATTCCTAAACGGAGAAAAATTCGTACTGGAAAAGTTTTGGAGTCTGTTTACTTACCGAATCACATACCTCTTCATTTTCGGAGTCTGAAATAGGCTGATAAATATCCCTTATGTGCTCCTCTGGAGTTATGGTATTGATAATATTGCTTTCAACATTTATGGGAGTACCTGAGATATAATGCTTGATTCTTTGCCCATTTACCACTCTCGGAAAATTACCTTCCGTGTTGTTGATCTTGATGGCACCGGAATGATATACTTCCTCAACAATGTAAGGACCTTCCCATTTAGAGAGAAGCTTGCTTGCAAAAAATCTTAAACAAGAATTATATAGCAAGACATAATCACCCACATTGAACTCACGCTTTTGTATCCTTTTATCATGCCACCTCTTAACCTTTTCTTTGAACAACTTGGCATTTTCATATGCCTGAGCTCTCCATTTAACAAGTGAGCTAATATCAAATAACCTCTTCTCACCAACAAGTTTGAAATCAAAGTTGAGCTCTTTGATTGCCCAATAAGCCTTATGCTCTAGCACAAGAGGTAAATGACACGCTTTACCGTAAACCATTTTGTACGAGAGATGCCCATGGGATTCTTATAGGCAGTTCTATAAGCCCACAGTGCATCATCGAGCTTCTTAGACCAATTATTTCTAGACTTATTGATAGTCTTTTGCAGAATTAGTTTAATCTCTCTATTGCTTAGCTCTACTTACCACTGGACTCGGGATGATAGGGAGACGCAATTCTATGGTTGACATTGTACTTAGAAATGGAAAACACTATGAATGAAATGTGAACCACCGTTGGTCATTATATATCCAGGGACTCCAAATCTAGGGAAAATAACTTCTTTAAGCATCCTGATAGAGGTGTTGTGATCAGCACTACTAATTGGGATAGCTTCTACCCACTTAGTGATGTAATCAACAGCAACTAGGATATGAGTATACCCGTTGGATTTTGGAAAAGGTCCCATATAATCAAAGCCCCAAACATCAAATGGTTCAATGACAAGTGAATAATTCATAGGCATTTCCTGACGTTTACTGATATTACCTATTCTTGGACATTCATCACAAGACAAGACAAACTTATGGGCATCCTTGAAGAGAGTGGGCAAATAGAAACCTGATTGCAATACCTTGTGTGCAGTTCGATCTCCAGCATGGTGTCCTCCGTAAGCCTCAGAGTGACACTTCTGTAGGATCTGTCCCTGTTAATGTTCAGGTACACAACGTCTATTAACACCATCTACTCCTTCCTTACAAAGGTGAGGATCATCCCAAAAGTAATGTCTCAAATCAAAGAAGAATTTCTTCTTTTGCTTGTATGTGAAACTAGGTGGTATATATTGGGCAACGATATAATTTGCATAATCAGCATACCATGGTGCACTGCGTGAAGTATTGATGACATTTAATTGCTCATTAGGAAAACTATCATCAATAGGTTGTGGGTCATCAAGAACATTCTCCAACCTAGACAAGTTATCTGCTACGGGGTTATCAACACCCTTCCTGTCGGCAACATGCAAATCAAATTCTTGTAGCAAGAGAATGTTGGAATTATGTCCCAGAGGCAATGATAAATAAGTTATTATTATAATTCCTGTATCAGGATAATCGTTTATTATCCATGCTATAATTGTACTGAATGAAGACTTAGATACATGTGTGGATACATAGACAAAACACTGTGCCTAGCAAGCCTCTAGTTGGCTAGCCAGTTTATCAAGGATAGTCAGGGTCTTCTGACTACATACAAGGTGTTGTTGCTTGATAACTGGATCACGTCATTGGGAGAATCATGTGATGGACTGGACCCAAACTAATAGACATAGCATGTTGATCGTGTCATTTTGTTGCTACTATTTTCTACGTGTCAAGTATTTATTCCTATGACCATGAGGTCATATAACTCACTGACACCGGAGGACTGCTTTGTGTGTATCAAACGTCGCAACGTAACTGGGTGACTATAAATATGCTCTACATGTATCTCCGAAGATGTTCGTTGAGTTAGTGTGGATCAAGACTGGGATTTGTCACTCCGTATGACGGAGAGGTATCTCGGGGCCCACTCGGTAATACAACATCACACACAAGCCTTGCAAGCCATGTAACTTAGTGTAAGTTGCGGGATCTTGTATTATGGAACGAGTAAAGAGACTTGCCGGTAAACGAGATTGAAATAGATATTGATACTGACAGTCGAATCTCGGGCAAGTAATATACCGAAGGACAAAGGGAATGACATACGGGATTATATGAATCCTTGGCAGTGAGGTTCAAACGGTAAGATCTTCGTAGAATATGTAGGATCCAATATGGGCATCCAGGTCCTGCTATTGGATATTGAACGAGGAGTCCCTCGGATCATGTCTACATAGTTCTCGAACCCGCAGGGTCTGCACACTTAAGGTTCGACGTTGTTTTATGCGTATTTGAGTTATATGGTTGGTAACCGAATGTTGTTCCGAGTCCCGGATGAGATCAAGGACGTCACGACGGTTTCCGGAATGGTCCGGAGACAAAGATTGATATATAGGATGACCTCATTTGATTACCGGAAGGGTTTTGGAATTACCGGGAATGTACCGGGAATGACGAATGGGTTCCGGATGTTCACCCGGGGGTGGGGGGCAGCCCACCCCAGGGAAGCCCATAGGCCTTAGGGGTGCCGCACCAGCCCTTAGTGGGCTGGTGGGAAAGCCCAAGAAGGTCCCTGCGCAAAGAGATAAGAAAATCAAAGAAAAAAAGGGGAAGTGGGAAGAAAGGGAAGGACTCCACCTTCCAATCCTAGTTGGACTAGGATTGGAGGAGGAATCCTCCTCCCCCCCCCCTTCGGCCGACCCCCTTGGGGCTCCTTGAGCCTCAAGGCAAGGGCCCTCCCCTCCCACCTATATATACGGAGGTTTTAGGGCTGATTTGAAACAACATTTCCACGGCAGGCCGACCACATACCTCCACGGTTTTTCCTCTAGATCGTGTTTCTGCGGAGCTCGGGCGGAGCCCTACTGATATTAGATCACCACCAACCTCCGGAGCACCGTCACGCTGCCGGAGAACTAATCTTCCTCTCCGTCTCTCTTGCTGGATCAAGAAGGCCAAGATCATCGTCGAGTTGTACGTGTGCTGAACGCGGAGGTGCCGTCCGTTCGGCACTAGTTCGGAGCGAATCGTGGGACGGATCACGGTACGGTGCGTGAGACGGTTCGCGGGGCGGATCGAGGGACGTGAGGATGTTCCACTACATCAAGCGCGTTTATTAACGCTTATGCTGTGCGATCTACAAGGGTACGTAGATTTGAAATCCCCCTCGTAGATGGACATCACCATGATAGGTCTTCGTGCATGTAGGAATTTTTTTTGTTTCCCTTGCGACGTTCCCCAACAGTGGCATCATGAGCAAGGTTCATGCGTAGATGTCATCTCGAGTAGAACACAAAAGTTTTTGTGGGCGGTGATGTGCGATTTGCTGCCCTCCTTAGTCTTTTCTTGATTCCGCGGTATTGTTGGATCGAAGCGGCTCGGACCGACATTACTCGTACGCTTACGAGAGATTGGTTTCATCGCTACGAGCAACTACGTTGCTCAAAGATGACTGGTGAGTGTCGGTTTCTCCAACTTTAGTTGAATCGGATTTGACCGAGGAGGTCCTTGGATGAGGTTAAATAGAAATTCATATATCTCCATTGTGGTGTTTGCGTAAGTAAGATGCGATCCTACTAGATACCCATGGTCACCACGTAATACATGCAACAACAATTAGAGGACGTTAACTTGTTTTTGCAGGGTATGCTTGTGATTTCATATGGCCAACGATGTGATGTGATATATTAGATGTATGAGATGATCATGTTGTAATAGTTAATATCGACTTGCACGTCGATGGTACGGCAACCGGCAGGAGCCATAGGGTTGTCTTTAAACTAAGGTTTGTGCTTGCAGATGCGTTTACTATATTGCTAGGATGTAGCTTTAGTAGTAATAGCACGAGTAGCACGACAACCCCGATGGCAACACGTTGATGGAGATCATAGTGTGGCGCCGGAGACAAGAAGATCGTGCCGGTGCTTTGGTGATGGAGATCAAGAAGCACGTGATGATGGCCATATCATGTCACTTATGAATTGCATGTGATGTTAATCCTTTTATGCACCTTATTTTTCTTAGAACGACGATAGCATTATGAGGTGATCTCTCACTAAAATTTCAAGACGAAATTGTGTTCTCCCCGACTGTGCATCGTTGCTACAGTTCGTCGCTTCGAGACACCACGTGATGATCGGGTATGGTAGACTCAACGTTCACATACAACGGGTGCAAAACAGTTGCACACGCGGAACACCCGGGTTAAGCTTGACGAGTCTAGCATGTGCGGACATGGCCTCGGAACACATGAGACCGAAAGGTCGATCATGAATCATATAGTTGATATGATTAGCATAGGGATGCTTACCACTGAAACTATCCTCAACTCACGTGATGATCGGACTTGAGCTAGTGGAATTGCATCGGGAACCACTCAAATGACTAGAGAGATGTACTTTTTGAGTGGGAGTTTAGAAAGTAATTTGATTAAGTTAAACTCTAATTATCTTGAACATAGTCTAAGTCTAGTTTGCATATATTTGTGTTGTAGATCATGGCTCACACGACAGTCACCCTGAATTTTAATACGTTCCTAGAGAAAGCTAAGTTGAAAGATGATGGAAGCAACTTTGTAGACTCGGCTCGTAATCTTAAGTTTCTCCTACAAGATGGGAAGAAGGATTATGTCCTTAATGCTGCGCTAGGAGATGAACCACCCGCTGCGGCTGACAAAGATGTTAAGAACGCTTCGTTAACACGTAAGGAGGACTACTCAGTAGTTCAATGTGCAGTCTTGTATGGCTTAGAGCTGGGACTTCAACGTCGCTTTGAGCATCATGGAGCATATGAGATGTTCCAGGAGTTGAAGTTTATCTTTCAGAAAAACGCCCGGATCGAGAGGTATGAGACATCCGATAAATTCTATGCTTGCAAGATGGAGGAGAATTCGTCTGTCAGTGAATATGTGCTCAAAATGTCTGGGTACTCAAACCGTCTAGCTGAGCTGGGGATTGAACTCCCGCAAGAGGCTATCACTGACAGAATTCTTCAATCACTGCCGACAAGCTATAAGGGCTTTGTGTTGAACTACAACATGCAAGAGATGAACAAGTCACCCGGCGAGTTGTTCGCGATGCTGGAAGTCGCAGAGTCAGAACTCCGTAAAGAGCATCAAGTGTTGATGGTGAATAAGACCACTAGTTTCAAGAGAAACGGCAAAGAAAGAAGGGTAATTCAAAGAAGAGCGGCAAGCCTGTTGCCAATCCGACGAAGAAACCCAAAGCTGGACCTAAGCCTGAAATGGAGTGCTATTATTGCAAGGGTATGGGTCACTGGAAGCGCAACTGCGCCAAGTATCTGGCTGATAAGAAGGCGGCCAAAGAAAAATCAGGTATATTTGATATACATGTTATTGATGTGTACTTAACCAGTTCTCGTAGTAGTGCATGGGTATTCGATACCGGTTCTGTTGCTCATATTTGCAACTCGAAACGGGAACTGCGGAATAAGCGAAGGCTGGCAAAGGATGAAGTGACGATGCGCGTGGGAAATGGTTCCAAGGTTGAGGCAATCGCCGTCGGCACAGTTTTACTTCAGTTACCATCAGGATTAGTTATGAACTTAAATAATTGTTATTTAGTGCATGCGTTAAGCATGAACATTATATCTGGATCTTGTTTATTGCGAGACAGTTACTCGTTTAAGTCAGAGAATAATGGTTGTTCTATTTCTATGAGTAATATATTTTATGGTCATGCACTCAATGTGAGAGGATTGTTCATATTCAATCTTGATAGTGATAGTACACATATACATAACATTGAGACCAAAAGAGTTAGAGTTAACAATGATAGCGCCATGTTTTTATGGCACTGCCGCTTAGGTCATATTGGTGTAAAGCGCATGAAGAAACTCCATACCGATGGACTTTTGGAGTCACTTGACTTTGATTCACTTGACACGTGCGAACCTTGCCTCATGGGCAAGATGACTAAAACTCTGTTCTCCGGAACAATGGAGCGTGCAAGTGACTTGTTGGAAATCATACATACCGATGTGTGTGGTCCGATGAGTGTGGAGGCACGCGGCGGATATCGTTATTTTCTCACCTTCAATGGCGATTTGAGTAGATATGGTTATATCTACTTAATGAAACACAAGTCTGAAACACTTGAAAAGTTCAAGCAATTTCAGAGTGAAGTTGAAAATCATCGTAACAAGAAGATCAAGTTCATACGGTCTGATCGTGGGGTTGAATATCTGAGTTTCGAGTTTGGTGCTCACTTAAGACAATGTGGAATTGTTTCACAGTTGAGACCGCCTAGAACACCACAGCGTAATGGTGTGTCTGAACATCGTAATCGTACTTTATTAGAGATGGTGTGATCTATGATGTCTCTTACCGATTTGCCGATATCGTTTTGGGGTTATGCATTAGAAATAGCTGCATTCACTTTAAATAGGGCACCATCAAAATCCGTTGAGACGACACCATACGAACTGTGGTATGGCAAAAGACCAAAGTTGTCGTTTCTTAAAGTTTGGGGATGTGATGCTTATGTCAAAAAGCTTCAGCCTGAAAAGCTGGAACCAAAAGCAGAAAAGTGCATCTTCATAGGTTACCCAAAAGAGACAGTTGGGTATACCTTTTATCTCAAATCCGAGGGCAAAGTGTTTTTTGCTAAGAACGGAGCTTTTCTCGAGAAGGAGTTTCTCTCGAGAGAATTGAGTGGGAGGAAGATAGAACTTGATGAGGTTGTCGAACCTCTCATCCCTCTGGATGGTGGCGCGGGGCAAGGGGAAACCCCTGTCGTTGCGATGCCGATTGAGGAGAAAGTTAATGATGATGATCATGAAACTCCAGATCAAGTTCCTGTCGAACCTCGCAGGTCTACGACACCGAGTACTGCTCCAGAGTGGTACAGTAATCCCATCTTATCAATTATGTTGTTAGACAACAATGAGCCTGCGAATTATGAATAAGAAATGGTGGGCCCGGATTCCAACAAATGTCTGGAGGCCATGAAGTCCGAGATAGGATCCATGTATGAAAACAAAGTGTGGACTTTGGAAGTACTACCTGAGGGCCGCAAGGCTATTCAGAACAAATGGATCTTTAAGAATAAGACGGACGCTGACAGTAATGTGACAGTTTATAAAGCTTGACTTGTGGCAAAGGGTTTTTCACAAGTTCAAGGAGTTGACTTCGATGAGACGTTCTCACCCGTAGTGATACTTAAGTCCGTCAGAATCATGTTAGCAATAGCTGCATTTTTCGATTATGAAATCTGGCAGATGGATGTCAAAACGGCGTTCCTTAACGGTTTCCTTAAGGAAGAGTTGTATATGATGCAACCCGAAGGTTTTGTCGATCCTAAAAATGCTAACAAAGTGAGCAAGCTCCAGCGATCCATTTATGGACTGGTGCAAGCATCTCGGAGTTGGAATAAACGCTTTGATGAGGTGATCAAAGCATTTGGGTTTATACAAGTGGTTGGAGAATCTTGTATTTACAAGAAAGTGAGTGGGAGCTCTGTGGCGTTTCTAATATTATATGTGGATGACATATTGCTGATTGGAAACAATGTGGAGTTTTTGGAGAGCATAAAGGATAACTGGAATAAAAGTTTCCCTATGAAGAACCTAGGAGAAGCTCCTTACATTCTAGGCATTAAGATCTAGAGGGATAGATCGAAACGTGTGATAGGACTTTCACAAAGTACATACCTTGATAAAGTTTTGAAGAGGTTCAAAATGGAACAGTCCAAGAAGGGGTTCTTGCCAGTTTTACAAGGTACGAGATTGAGTAAGACTCAGTGCCCAGCAACTGATAAAGATAGAGAGCATATGAGCACCTTCCCCTATGCTTCAGCCATAGGTTCGATCATGTATGCAATGTTGTGCACTAGACCGGACGTTAGCATGGCCATAAGTATGGCAGGCAGGTTCCAGAGTAATCTAGGAGTGGATCATTGGACGACGGTCAAGAATATCCTGAAGTACCTGAAAAGGACTAAGGAGATATCTCTCGTGTATGGAGGTGACGAAGAGCTCGCCATAAAAGGTTACGTCGATGCAAGCTTTGACACAGATCCGGACGACTCTAAGTCGCAGACCGGATACGTATTTATTCTTAATGGGGGTGCGGTAAGCTGGTGCAGTTCCAAGCAAAGCGTCGTAGCTGATTCTACATGTGAAGCGGAGTACATGGCTGCCTCGGAGGCGGCTAAGGAGGGTGTCTGGATGAAGCAGTTCATGACGGATGTTTGGAGTGGTGCCAAGCGCACTGAATCCAATAACCCTGTTTTGTGACAACACGGGTGCCATTGCCTTAGCAAAGGTATCACGGTTTCACAAGAAGACCAGCCACATCAAATGACGATTCAACCTCATCCGTGACTACGTCGAAGGGGATGTCGTAAATATATGCAAAGTGCACACGGATCTGAATGTAGCAGACCCGCTGACTAAACCTCTTCCACGGGCAAAGCATGATCAACACCAGAACTGTATGGGTGTTAGATTTATTACAATGTAATTCGCATGGTGATGTGAGGGCTAGATTATTGACTCTAGTGCAAGTGGGAGACTGTTGGAATTATGCCCTAGAGGCAATGATAAATAAGTTATTATTATAATTCATGTATCAAGATAATCGTTTATTATCCATGCTATAATTGTGTTGAATGAAGACTTAGATACATGTGTGGATACATAGACAAAACACTGTCCCTAGCAAGCCTCTAGTTGGCTAGCCAGTTGATCAAGGATAGTTAGGGTCTTCTGACTATGTACAAGGTGTTGTTGCTTGATAACTGGATCACGTCATCGGGAGAATCATGTGATGGACTAGACCCAAACTAATAGACGTAGCATGTTGATCGTGTCATTTTGTTGCTACTGTTTTCTACGTGTCAAGTATTTATTCCTATGACGATGAGATCATATAACTCACTGACACCGGAGGAATGCTTTGTGTGTATCAAACGTCGCAACGTAACTAGGTGACTATAAAGATGCTCTACAGGTATCTCCGAAGGTGTTCGTTGAGTTAGTATGGATCAAGACTGGGATTTGTCACTCCGAATGACGGAGAGTTATCTCGGGGCCCACTCGGTAATACAACATCACACACAAGCCTTGCAAGCAATGTGACTTAGTGTAAGTTGCGGGATCTTGTATTACGGAACGAGTAAAGAGACTTGTCGGTAAACGAGATTGAAATAGGTATGCGGATACTGACGATCGAATCTCGCGCAAGTAACATACCGAAGGACAAAGGGAATGACATACGGGATTATATGAATACTTGGCACTGAGGTTCGAACGATAAGATCTTCATAGAATATGTAGGATCCAATATGGGCATCCAGGTCCCGCTATTGGATATTGCACGAGGAGTCCCTCGGGTCATGTCTACATAGTTCTCGAACCTGCAAGGTCTGCACACTTAAGGTTCGACGTTGTTTTATCCGTATTTGAGTTATATGGTTGGTTGCCGAATGTTGTTCGGAGTCTCGGATGAGATAACAGACGTCACGAGGGTTTCCGGAATGGTCCGGAGACGAAGATTGATATATAGGATGACCTCATTTGATTACGGGAAGGTTTTCGTAATTACCGGGAATGACGAATGGGTTCCGGATGTTCACCAGGGGGCAGCCCACCCCGGCGAAGCCCATAGGCCTTAGGAGTGCCGCACCAGCCCTTAGTGGGCTGGTGGGCAAGCCCAAGAAGGCCCCTGTGCAAGGAGATAAGAAAATCAAAGAGAAAAGAAAAAAAAGGGGAAGTGGAAAGAAAGGGAAGAACTCCACCTTCCAATCCTAGTTGGACTAGGATTGGAGGAGGAATCCTCCTACCCCCCTTCGGCCGACCCCCTTGGGGCTCCTTGAGCCTCAAGGAAAGGCCCCTCCCCTCCCACCTATATATACGGAGGTTTTAGGGCTGATTTACGACAACTTTTCCACGGCAGCCCGACCACATACCTCCACGGTTTTTCCTCTAGATCGTGTTTCTGCGGAGCTCAGGCGGAGCCCTACTGAGATTAGATCACCACAAAACTCCGGAGCGCCGTCACGCTGCTGGAGAACTCATCTACCTCTCCGTCTCTCTTGCTGGATCAAGAAGGCCGAGATCATCGTCGAGTTGTACGTGTGCTGAACGCGGAGGTGCCGTCCGTTCGACACTAGATCGGAGCGGATCGTGGGACGGTTCGCGGGACGGTTCGTGAGACGGTTTGCGGGGCGGATCGAGGGACGTGAGGACATTCCACTACATCAACCGCGTTTATTAACACTTCTGTTGTGCGATCTACAAGGGTACGTAGATCTGAAATCCCCCTCATAGATGGACATCACCATGATAGGTCTTCGTGCACGTAGGAATTTTTTTGTTTCCCTTGCGACGTTCCCCAACAGAGAACCCATCTGATGAGTCTAGGTTTAGCGTTTTTCTTCTCCATGAGGTACTTCATAGCAGCATGATCAGTGTGAATAGTGACTTTGGAATCAACTATGTAAGATCTGAACTTTTCACATGCAAACACGACTACTAAAAAATCATTTTCCGTAGTAGCATAGTTTCTTTGGGCACTGTCTAGAGTTTCACTAGCATAGTGAATAACATTCAACTTCTTATCAACTCTTTGTCCTAGAATAGCACCAACGGCATAATCACTGGCATCACACATGTTTTCAAAAGGTAAGTTCCAATCAGGTGGTTGAACAATAGGCGCAGTTATCAAAGCCTTCTCAAGTATTTCGAAGGCTTCCTCACAATCATCGTCAAAAACAAAAGGAATATGCTTTTGCAAGAGATTGGTAAGAGGCCTAGAAATCTTAGAGAAGTCTTTAATGAACCTTCTATAGAAACCAGCATGACCAAGGAAACTTCTTATACCTTTGATATCTGTGGGGCATGGCATTTTCTCGATCGCATCAACCTTAGCCTTATCGACTTCAATACCTATTTTAGAATTTTTCTGCCCTAATACGATGCCTTCATTAACCATAAAGTGACACTTCTCCCAATTCAAGACAAGGTTGCACTACTGGAATTCCTATATTTGCCGTCCGCCAAATCTTTGCCGTCAGCCAGCGGACGGCGAAGAACCGCTTTACCGTGTGTTGGCAAAAAACAGACGGTAAAGAGGAGGCTGATGGCAAAATAAATATTTGCCATCAGCCACCTCTTTGTCGTCTGCTGACAGACGGCAAATGTAGGGATGGCCGACGGCAAAGCTGTCCCACCCTACCCCTCCTCTCTCCCCATCCCACCCCGGCCCCACCCACCCCTTTGCCGTCTGCCTGAGTAGCTTTGCCGTCGGTGGCTGACGGCAAAGGGGATCAGTGGCAGACGGCAAAGGAGATGGACCCCCGAAAAGTTAACGGTCGCCGCGCGCCTACCTCTCTCCTCTCTCCCGCGCACTCTCTCTCTCTCCCATGCGCTCTCTCTCTCTCCCACGCACGCCCTGCGCCCCCCCCCCCTGCGGGCCTCCTCCTCCTCCCTGCGCCCCCAGCGCCGCCGCCGCCCCACCGCCGCCGCCTCCCCCCCACCTCCCCACCGCCGCCATGTGACCCCCCCTGCGGGCCTCCTCCTCCTCCCTGCGCCCCCAGCGCCGCCGCCGCCGCACCGCCGCCGCCTCCCCCCCCCACCTCCCCACCTACACACCCCACCGCCGCCCTGCGCCCCCCCCCCACCGCCCTCTCGTCCACCGCCGGAGCTCGGTGAGTCCTTTTTTCCTTTTTTCGTTTAATTCATTAATTAGGTTAGTTAGGTTAGTTGTTAATTACCTATTGTTAGTTAGGTTAGTTAGGTTAGTTGTTAGTGGTTACGTACTGGTAATTAGGTTAGTTAGGTTACTTGTTAGTTGTTAGTGGTAATTAGGTTAGTTGTTAGTGGTATTACCCCTCGAGCTAGGTTAGTTGTTAGGTTAGTTGTTAATTACCTACTGTGTGTTAGGTTAGTTGTTAGGTTTGTAGTTGACCGTGTAGAGCCCTCCGGTCGCCGCCTATGCTTGCACTAGCCACAACGTTGGGGAACGTCGGTGAGCTTGTCACGCACCTGCCATGGCTACTATGCCATCGAGCTCACGTGCTGCAACAACGATGCTGCTGCAACCACCCCCATGCAGGTCGGTGCAGAAACATTACTGTTGGGACCACCCCCTTCAGGTACCGGTGATATTCGACTTCAACACCGAGGATATTACAACAGCTCGCAATAGTAGTTGTCGCACCGACACGACATCTCGACGACACCCCTGACACCCGTCACGATGCCCCGAAACCCCGAGACGACGCCCCGACACGACATCTCGACGACACCCGTGACACCCGACACGATGCCCCGAAACCCGGACACGACGCCCCGACACGACATCTCGACGACACCCCGGCATGAAATATTTTTTTATGGAACCTGGAAAGTTCTATAAAGTAGTATAGGTAACCTAGAAAGTTTTATAGGTAACCTAGAAAGTTTTATAGGTAACCTCGACCCCCGACCCCCGACCCCCTACCCCGACCCCCGAGGCCTGCGCTGTGGTGGCCGGTAGCGACTGTTGGGGCAGCCCCCCCAGCGGCGCGGTGGTGGCCGGCCACACCGGCCAGGGAGTGCCCGCGGCGTGGTAGTGCTGCAGCAGCAGCTGCGGCGGCAGTGGCGGCGCCCCTCCGTGGAGTGGCTGGAAGGCCGGGGTGGCCCACGGCAGCAACGGCGGCCCGTAGTTAGTGGGGGCGACGCTCGGCGGCGGGGGTTGGGTCCCAGCGGGGCGGTGGTGGTGGTTTGCGGCAGTGGGGCGGTGGTGGTGTTGAGCGGCGGCGGTGGTGGAGGGAGCGACATGATCAGCCTGGAATCTCTGGATACCAAATTGGTAGGACTAGGGTTCCTACCGGACCTCCGGCGTAGGTTGTAAGGGCAGGGAGGAGGGGAGCGAGGGCTGAAGCGGACGCACCGGTGAGATGGCGCCTTTGCGGCTAGGGTTAGGTGCGGCGGAGGCTAGGGTTCCGGCTCCTTGGAGAGCCGGGCAACAGAAGATAATATCTATATATTTTAATATTTATTATTCATGTACATATTATTATTCATGTCAGTCATTCAATTTTTTTATGTTGTACTAATTTCTTTTAATCTTTATCATGGCAGGTGTTGAAAGATGGTGGGCGCGGGTCTAGAGCGCTCGACGGGTTCTTCCCAGGCGCCCCGCACGAGGGGTGGTACTTCCCTTCCACCCCTATCTCTCCGTAGAGCCTTGGCAAACAGTCTTTCGACACCAGCCGGGGGTTCTTCTTCGTCGGCGGCATTGCCCGCTGGTAGAGGTGCTGGTCGGGTAGGGAAGAAGGGGAAGGGTACAGGGAGAGGTGGTGGCCGCGGAAGATCCAGGAGGACTGTTGAGCCGTCCTCGCCACCACCACCAGCTCATTCACCCGAGCATAGGACTAGTATGGTCGACCCGTTTGCGGAGGAGGCTACGGGGAGTCCGGTCCAGGAGCCTGGTGTTCACGGGCATTCGTCCCATGAGACTCCGGTCCAGGAGCAGCCTCGGGTTGAGGTGCATTCGGCCCAGGAGCAGCCGGAGGAGACTACGGTTCCGGAGGCTTCACCCGACGTGGAGAGGTCCGGATGGGAGCCTTGGCCGGATCGTACCGAGTTGCCGGATTGGACCGAGGGTCCGGGTGGCTCAGGGTGCGGGGATGGCGGGGATGAGCTTACGGATAGCGAGGGCGATGTGCAGGTGGACGGGGCCCCGGCTACCGTGTACAAGCGTGGTAGTACACGTCTCCTGGTCGCCCCGGCTACCCGCGAGCAGAGGCCGGTGATAAAACCTGAAGGAGATAGGTAAGTACATTTACCCTTTTTTTAGCTTTTGCCTTCAAGTTTGTTCAAATATCTAATGCGCTGACCTTATCATACTGCAGGGGATGGGTACACCCTCTTGGAGTCCGCAGGCCGAACTCCGTCCTTGGTGTGCTTTGCCGGACAAATTTCCCGGGGTTTGTCACGTTGCCTGGTGAGGGTGAGGTTCCTACACTAGGATTTACCTGGGAGCACTACCAGGCTGCGCAGGCCCCGCCGGAGGAGATTATAGATGGTGTCTTGTGCCACACGAGGGCCGAGATGGTGATCAGGAGCTTTTGGGTAAATTATCCTTTTACAGAATCTAAAATTAAGCATATACATCATTATTGTACTAATCGGTGTTTTCACGTTTGATTGCAGACCTTCTATAGGTGTGAGGATGGATATGAGGAGGCGGCGGCCAGGGTTCTCGAGGTCGAGTATAGGCGGTTACTACAGAACTTGTGCCACAAGGATCGGCCGCAGGCTATTCGAGATTACTACGCCACGCGTGGTATTAAGAAGGAGAAGAAGGATTGCCGCGGAAAGTTTCTGAAGAAGGAGCAATACATGAAGGTAATTACCGATTCTTTAGTCCTTCTACGTAGTTTTCTTGATTTCATTCATAGGCGTAGCGCTGAAAATTCTTTCTAATAACTTACAGGTGCCCCCGAGATGGTGTGCGGATAAGATGGATTGTTGGGAGGCGTTGGTTGATGAGTGGTGCACAGGCAGCTGGCGAGCCGTCCACGATAATGCGAAGGATCGGCGTAGCCAAATGGTTGGTGTGCCACACCATCAAGGCAGCGCCAACTCACTTCAGTTTGGACGAAACTGGGTATGTGATTTGCTTCATGATTCATGCAATTCATTCTTATGCTAATATTTTGTTCCTCTCTTTTAGGCGCATCACAATAAGACTGAGATGCCACACTTGTACGACGTTTATGGCATGGCCCATACTGCCTCGTACAAGAAGGCGAAGGCATTCTCTGAGTCTGACCTGGATGATCCCAGTAACTTCACCAACATATCATCCCACCAGAAGCTCGTGGCATACAGGGACGCGGGGAACGCTACGAAAGGGGATGACTTTAACCCTAGCCAGGAACCTTTGGATCCAGAGCTGGTGATGATATCTGGTGGCGGGAGGCCCCATGGCTCGATAGCCATTGGAGATGGGATAATACGTTGTCCACTCACTCTTCCGGAGATCAAGGCGCGCCGGTCGAGCAACTGTCCTGAGATAACGCGTCGTCCACGGCTAGTCGAACTTTCCATCGAGGTTAGTTGTACGGACTAAGAACACTTTCATCCATTTCATTATGTGTGTCACCATAGATCATTACTGTGGTAACGAGGAATGGTTTTTCAGGCTGCTCTTCAGAAAGAGAGAGCTTCAAACCAGGCTGCTCTTGAGAAAGAGAGATTGGGAAGCCAGGCTGCTCTTCAGGCTGCTCTTGATGAGAGGGACCAGAGCACGGCACGATTGCTTGAGGAGGAGAGGGCCCGGAATGAGGCGGGTCAACGGGCCCTGTACGAGCTTTTTGTGGTATGTTTTTTTCACATTAGCCAAATCATGTGTGTAATGTCTGTTTCAATACTAACTAATACGACCCACTCTTCAGGGTCTGTGCGAGAAGAGCGGTCAAGTCCCTCCGCGATGCCCGTCTTCTCTTCGATTGGCACGGTGAGTTTCATTATAAACTAGTATTAATAATTGAGTGTCATCATGCTAACTGAGACATTGCAAAATATCTTTTCTGCAGAATAACTCCCGAGCGGCATCGCACGACCCTTCTCCAGGGTAACCGTCTCCAAACGAAGCCGGCGCAAGCAACCGTGGTGTTTCTCCTCCTTGATGACCACTACGGTAAGTTTCTCCTCCAAACTTAGCTTGTTTTCCTCTAAAATGAGATAATTAGCCAATTTAGCTCCAAGAAGACATAATTAGGTAATTTAGCTCAAAAAAGACATAATTAGGTAGTTTAGCTCAAAAAAGACATAAAGAGGAGGAGGAGGAGGAGGAGGAGGAGGCCAAGGCCAATTTGGCGTCCCAGCCGCCAGAATGTCATCGTGAGGGCGTCGAAGTCCCGGATATGCCTGGCGCGTGGCATGCCAGGGCTTGGAATCGGTCGGCATAGTCCTGGACCGTTGAGGTAAACGGTAAGCGGCCGAGGGCTGCCAGTCGGCTGCCACGGATGGGGGGGCCAAACCGGAGAAGGCAGAGCTCGCGAAAGCGGTCCCACGGTGGCATGGTGAAAAATTGGAAGCGGGTAATATGGTGAAAAATTGCGGTTGCTCCAAACCTTCTAAAAGCGGCTTCTTGCGACCTGCCCAGAATGCTCAGACATACCTTCGGTTCCAAGAGCTTGTTTATCTTTCGGCTTTTTAAATAAGATAGACCATTACAAAAACAAGGTATAACAATCGACGTTCCTATGAGGATTTTACAACCTGAATACCAAGGGACCACTATTAGAAGAGACCATAATAAGTAAATGCCGGCGCCATCTTTGACTTTTTGGATGGTCGGCGGCGCCATAAACTCGATAACCAGCACCGCGGAGTCAAGAAATTCAACTAAATCGAATCCTAAAATAATATTATTCGAGCACACACGGGACCCACAACAATGAAATTCACACAAGCGGCAATCATCCGATCAGAGCACACACGGGATCTTTACCACACCATAACCGAGTCTCTCCTTGCATCTCTAACCAATACACCAGTCACTACAAATAACTGCTCTCTTTGATTGTATGTACATTTTTGCTTGATGTCTAGATCACGGATCTGGTACATGAAAAAGCCATTCCTTTTCTCTTTCCTTCAACCACTTATTATACTTTTCTCCTGGAAGCGTCAAGCGAAAGCAATTAGTTTAGAAGGAAGAGGAAGACCTAGGGGGCTTACGTCCTCATTTCCTAATTATTGCTCCTGCAAGACACGAATCAACTACTTTTTACAATTGACATGGTAGCCCAGAGGTCACTATTATCACAATATCCCTCCTTGTAGGCTTAATGCTATCAATGGTGAATCGATCATTCGCTATCCTTTTTTTGTGAAGAGCTTTTTTGAATGGAAGAAAAGTAATGAAACCCGCGATGGCTACTGAATAACCTCCTTTGATTTTTTTATACTAAACCCTTTGACATTTTTCTTCGTTCGCCAAATCTTCTTTAGTTCTATCCAAGCTCGGTTTTGTCTGAATCTTTGTGGAAGAAGACGCGGTTCACCAGCCGCTACATCCAGGGTCCACAAAATCATTAAACCTGGCGGCTGCTCGCTCTTTGATAAGTGATTCATTGGCCACTAGATCGATAAAGAACCTCTCAGAAATCCGCTTTTTGATGAGTCATTCACCAGCCACTAATTCTTTGATACCACCTTATTCTCAAGCCTGGTGGCTCCCTTGATTGGCACTCATGTAAGCTCATCTTGCATGCAAATTTTTGTAGTACTAGGTCCTGCATCCACCAAGAACATTTCATCCCTTAAGCGTAAGCGTAAAACTGAAGATTGTGAGGTGTTTCAACTACATAATAAGAAACTAGAATTAGATCTTGGAAATGATCGACTCCAATAGATGCTCATCAATAGCTTTTTTTCCTCCTATTCCTATTGAATAGAAGTATCCAGCAGCGCCACGCCAAAGTGACTTCTGAAGTGCTATGGACGGGACGAAATCAGGCCTTACTCACCAAGTGGTGGTATAAGCTTCATTGCGGATGAAAAGAAGTCCTTTTGTGCGGAGCTACAAAAGGAAGTTCAAGCTCAAGAAATCCTCTCAATAGGGATTGGGCAAGCAAGTTGTTTGTTTATTAGATCTTACACGGTTGTGAGATGGGACGTCAAGTCAACCAAGTACGTGTGTGTTCATAGTGTCCCCGGCACCTTCCTCATAGCTGAGTATGGATGCTGAAGTTAGCTGGAGTGTGGGTCGAGTGCGTGGTAGATGGAACTCCAATTTACCGCATTTCTTCTTACACTTCCAACTTGAAGAGGAAGAAGCATCTCTCTATGCATTTTCGATAGATAGGAAAAAGGATCTTGACCTGAGGCCTTCGACCAAAGAAAGGGAGACTTGGCGAAGTCACAGGTGGTTTTCCGTCCCTAGATTCATGGAAGGAATTTTTGAAGTTTGAGTGAACAAGGAAAGTAAGGAAATCGGGAAAGGTCTGATACAAAAGAAAGGGTTGCAAGGCTTAACGATTTAGAATATAACTGTTGAGGTGGCACTTGTTCCCCCAGGGCAGGGGTATATGCATGTAGCTTTCTTCTGTCACTTCTTTCAGATCAATGAAGTGGAAAAGTAATAAAGTAAGGGACCCTTGTGTACAAAGAAAGTTGTCACTCCAAGAACTCGAAGTCAAGCATGTTAGGGAATATCCAGATTAGTCTTCAACTAGAGAAAGGATAGAAATATCCTTTGCTGAGTTTTCTTCTCCAGCGGATGTAGCGGTAAAAGATTATATTATTTTCACGGTCTAGTTACGTCTTTCCTCTCCCTATCTAAAGAGCACTATTAACATAGACCCTCTCCTGACTCTCTATCATTTTCAGAAAGTAGAAGATCCTTCTCTCTATTCTACTATCCGATCTCGTCTGTTGAATTGATCAGAAATATGGTCATATCTTCGTTATCCCAATAGTAAACCTTCTTACTTCTCTTCGCATATCGAAAGACGCAAAAGATCTATTATTAGCTTATATATAAGTTGTCGAAGGTCCGTAAAAGCCTTGATGAGGAGAAGATGATATTGGAGTTGGATGTTGCCGAGGTGCGTGACGATCACAAGATCAAGATGAATGCAATGCACTTGAAGATTAGAAACATTAGAAAATATGCCATAATAAGCTCCTCCTCTTTCTTCTTCTTCTCCTCCTCCTCCTCCTCCTCCTCCTTCTTCTTGATTTCTTCTTCTTCTCCTCTTCCTCCTCTTTCTTCTTCTTCTCCTCCTCTTTCTTCTTCTTCTTCTACCATAATAAGCTCAAAATGAAAATAAAGAAGAAGAAGAGATGAAGAAGAAGAGAAGAAGGAGAAGGAGGAGGAGGAGGAGGAGGAGGAGGAGGAGGAGAAGGCCAAGGACCTTCTATCCTTCTCCTCCTCCTCCTTCTCCTCATCCTCCTTCTTCTTCTTGATTTCTTCTTCTTCTCCTCCTCCTCCTCCTCTTTCTTCTCCTCTTTCATATTATCCTTGCTTTAATTAACCCAACAATGACATAGTTAGCCCATTTAGCTCCAAAATACCGTAATAAGCTCAAAATGGCATAAGAACCTTGGTTAGCTCATGAATATTATATACTTAGCTTCTTTTCCTCTAAAAGGACATAATTGGAATATTTAGCTCAAAAAAGACATAATTAGGTTATTTAGCTCCAACAAGAGGAGAAGAGGAGAAGAAATAGGCAAAATGAAAAGAAAGAAGAAGAAGAGATGAAGAAGAAGAGAAGGAGGAGGAGGAGGAGGAGGAGGAGAAGGCCCCTGGCCTTCTCCTCCTCCTCCTCGTCCTCCTCCTCCTTCTTCTTGATTTCTTCTTCTTCTCCTCTTCCTCCTCGTTCTTCTTCTTCTCCTCCTCTTTCTTCTTCTTCTTCTACCATAATAAGCTCAAAATGAAAAGAAAGAAGAAGAAGAGATGAAGAAGAAGAGAAGAAGGAGAAGGAGGAGGAGGAGGAGGAGGAGGAGAAGGCCAAGGACCTTCTATCCTTCTCCTCCTCCTCCTTCTTCTTGATTTCTTCTTCTTCTCCTCCTCCTCCTCCTCTTTCTTCTCCTCTTTCTTCTCCTCCTTCTTCTCCTTCTTCTTCTCTTCTTTTTTCTTCTTCTCCTCCTCCTTCTCCTTCTCCTTCCCCTTCCCCTCCTCCTCCTCCTCCTCCTCCTTCTTGTTTTTCTTCTCCTTGTTCTCTTATTGCTTCTTCTCTTTCTTCTTCAATTTAGCTTATTTGTCATATATGTTGTTGTTCTTCTTCTACTTACTTTCTTATTCCCATTTTGCAGATTGGATGTACTACATGCATGGAAGCTGGCGTTGGAGTGCTTTAGTTTCCTTTTTTATTTGAGTTGATGAACAATGTGTTGGTTCTTTGTATGTGTTGATGAACAATGTGTTGATGAACAATATATGTGGAACTATATGTATATATATATGGATGAAACTTTGTATATGTTGGTTTCTTTCGATATATGGATGTCCATTGATGAACAAATGACATTGGTGAACTTTATATGTATATCATATATGTGTTGTGAACTATATATCATATATGTGCTATGAATTATATATATTATTGCTGTGAAATAACATAAAATAAACAAAACAGTGACAATATGGGCTCTTTGCCGTCTGCTGGCTGATGGCAAAGGCCTTTGCCATCAGCCAGCAGACGGCAAAGGTGCCACATGGCACCCAGCTGTGCTTCCTGGGCAGTAGCAGCTGGCCATATAGGCTCTTTGCCGTCTGCCTGCTGGGGGGGGGGGGGCAGACGGCAAAGAAGAGGGCACAGAGGAGGGGCAGGAGTGGAGAGAGGGGGAGGGGAGGACACGGCAGACGGCAAAGATATTCAATAGGGAAGACGGCAAAGATTGACCAGCAGGCTGACGGCAAAGAGCCTCCGTTAACCCCTAACGGAGGCAACGCCTCTCGGCTGCCGTCTCAAGCTCTTTGCCGACTGCTCCTCAGGGAAGCTGACGGCAAAGAGCTTTGCCGTCCGCTTTGGGGGGGCAGACGGCAAAGAATGTCCTATGCCGTCGTAGGCTGACGCAGAAAATTTGCCGGCCGTGACAATCTTTGCCGTCTGTGGTATTGTCTTTGCCGTCCGGGTATTTGTCTTTGCCGTCTGTGATGGCAGACGGCAAAGAAGGTGATTCCTGTAGTGTTGGTGTCTTTACATCTCTGCAAGACTCAATCAAGGTTGCTGAGGCAATCGTCAAAAGAAGACCCGTAAACGGAGAAGTCATCCATGAAAACCTCAACAATCTTTTCACAAAAGTCAGAGAATATAGCCATCATACATCTTTGAAAGGTAGCAGGTGCATTACACAAGCCAAAAGGCATACGTTTGTAAGCAAAGGTACCGAAAGGGCAGGTGAAAGTGGTTTTCTCCTGATCAGATTGTGCAACAGGTATTTGGGAGAAACCAGAATAACCATCTAGAAAGCAGAAGTGCGTGTGTTTAGACAGTCTTTCTAGCGTTTGGTCGATAAAAGGCAAAGGGTAATGATCTTTTCTAGTGGATTTATTCAATTTCCTAAAATCGATCACCATCCTATAGCGAGTAATAATCCTCTGTGGGATCAATTCATCCTTATCATTAGGGACAACGGTAATACCTCCCTTCTTAGGGACGCAATGCACCGGACTCACCCAATCACTATGAGCAACAGGATAGATAATACCTGCTTCTAGGAGCTTTAGTATTTCTTTTCTTACTACCTCTTTCATCTTAGGATTTAATCTCCTTTGATGATCAGCAACTAATTTGGAATCAGGATCGGTTTTAATCTTGTGCTAGCATAGAGTGGGACTAATGCCCTTAAGATCATCAAGAGTATATCCAATAGCAGCAGCACGGTGCTTCCTCAGAGTTTTTAGTAACTTATTTTATTCATGCTCTGAGAGGCTAGCACTAATTATAACATGATATATCTCTTTTTCATCGAGATAAGCATACTTAAGAGTATTAGGCAACTGTTTAAGCTCGAACACAGGATCACCCTTTGGTAGGGGTGGATCTCCAAGCAGTTCAACAAGCAAATTATTCTTAAGGATAGGATATTGTTCTAAGACAACTCTATCTATCTCATCCCTTTCATCCATATGCATATCATTTTCATGCTCAAGCAAGTATTGCTCTAAGGGATCGGTAGGAGGCACAATAATAGAAGCTAGGGCAATAGTTTCATCCTTACTAGACAACTCTTCTTCATGAGGTTGTCTACCAAACTTGGAGAAATTGAACTCATGTGACACACCTTCAAAGCCAACAGTGACAGTTTGCTTCTCACAGTCAATATGAGGATTGACGGTATTGAGGAAGGGTCTGCCAAATATGATGGGACAAAAGATATCTTGTGTGGTAGCAAGAACAAGGAAATCAGCTGGATACTTCGTTTTACCGCACAAGACTTCAACATAAACCATGATAACAATTCCCACAGGGCAGATAGTATCTCTATTGGCAAGCTGAATAGTGACATCAATAGGTTCCATCTTAATAGGTGCAATCTCGTCTTTAATTTCATCATATAAGGATTGAGGTATTGCACTAACACTAGCACCCACGTCACATAAACCATGATAACAATGATATCCTATCTTAACAGAAACAACGGGCGTGCCAATAACATGCCTATGTTTGTCTCTAGCATGTGGTTTAGCAATTCTAGCAACATCTCCACAGAAGTGAATAGCAAGGCCATCAACATTGTTGGACAGGAGATCTTTGATAATAGCAGTGCTAGGTTCAACTCTAATTTGCTCAGGGGGTGTAGGTGTTCTAATGTGGCGCCTACGTATCATAGTTGAACCTTTAGAATGATCCTTTATCCTAACAGGGAAAGGTGGTTTCTCAATATAAATACTGGGAACAACAGGATCATTATACGCAATGACTCTCTCTTCAACTGGATTGGGTTTAACTACATTGACTTCTAAGGGAGGATGAAATTTAAACCACTTCTCTTTGGGGAGACCAATATGAGCAGCAAATGATTCACATAGTGAAGCAACTATCTCAGAGTCAAGTCCATACTTAGCGCTAAAATCACAAAAAGTATTTGTTTCAACAAAGGATTTAACGCAATCAAACTTGAAATTCATACCTAACTCCTTACCTTCATCAAGCTCCCAATCTTCAGAGTTGCGTTTAATTCTTTCCAATAAATACCATTTGAAGTCAATATCTCTCTTCATAAAAGAATCGGTACAAGAAGTGTCAAGCATGGTGCGATCATCATGAGAAAGCCGAGCATAGAAGTTCTGAATGATTATTTCTCTCGAGAGCTCATGATTGGGGCATGAATATAACATTGAGTTAAGCCTCCCCCAAGCTTGAGCGATGCTTTCTCATGTCAACGCCTTATCCCTCAAAGATAAGGGAAATACCTTCTTCTTGACCTCATCCTCGGGCAAACCTGCAAGCTTAAATAAACCGCAAACTTCATCTACATAGATTAGATGTAAGTCTGGATATGATGTTCCATCTCCTGTAAAAGGATTTGCCAGTAGTTTCTCAAGCATACCCGAAGGAAATTCATAGAAAATATTTTCAGTAGGTGCAGCAGGTTGAGGAGCAACTCTTTGCGCTTCCGTTCGAGGTGAAGATACCCCGAACAAGCCCCTCAAAGGATTAGTTTCCATAGTGACAAGTGGCAATAAGTTTCAGCACACTATATAAATGTTTCCTTACCAAATTCCACTTACCAAAGGCGCTTCACTCCCCGGAAACGGCGCGAGAAAAGAGTCTTCATGACCCACAAGTATTGGGGATCTATCATAGTACTTCCGATAAGTAAGAGTGTCGAACCCAACGAGGAGCAGAAGGATCTGACAAGTGGTCTTCAGCAAGGTAATATCTGCAAGCACTAAAATTATCGGTAACAAGTAGTTGTGTGACAAGGTGATTCGTAGAAAGTAGCAAGTAACAAAAGTAACAACGGTGCAGCAAAGTGGCCCAATCCCCTTTGTAGCAAGGGACAAGCATGGACAAAGTCTTATAGGAGGTAAAGCGCTCCCGAGGACACATGGGAAATTCTGTCAAGCTAGTTTTCATCATGTTCATATGACTGGCGTTCGCTAATTTGATAGTTTGATATGTGGGTGGACCGGCACTTGGGTACTGACCTTACTTGGACAAGCACCCCACTTATGATTAACCCCTCTTGCAAGCATCCGCAACTACGAAAGAAGAATTAAGACAAAGTCTAACCATAGCATTAAACTAGTGGATCGAAATCAGCCCCTCACGAAGCAACGCATAAACTAGGGTTTAAGCTTCTGTCACTCTAGCGACCCATCATCTACTTACTACATCCCAATTCCTTCCTCTAGGCCAAAATAATGGTGAAGTGTTATGTAGTCGACGTTCACACAACACCACTAGAGGAAAAACAACTAACAACACATCAAAATATTGAACGAATACCAAATTCACATGACTACTTATAGCATGACTTATCCCATGTCCCCAGGAACAAAAGTAACCACTCACAAAGCATAATCATATTCATGACCAGAGAGGTAAAGAATAGAATCAAGGATCTGAACATATAATCTTCCAGCAAGTAATCCAACTAGCATCAACTACAAAGAGTAATTAACACTACTAGCAACCTTACAAGTACCAATCGGAGTCGCGAGATGGAGATTGTTTACGATAGATGAACTAGGGTTTGGAGATGAGATGGTGCTGATGAAGATGTTGATGGTGACGAGTCCCCTCCGACAAGAAGAGTGTTGGTGATGACGATGGCGATGATTTCCCCCTCCGAGAGGGAAGTTTCCCCGGCAGGATCATCCTGCCTGTGCTCTAGATTGGTTCTGCTCAAGTTCTGCCTCGTGGCGACGGTGATTCCTCCCAAAAGCCTCCTCCTGATTTGTTCAGGAACGAAACACTTCTTGTAGCAAAAGAGGGGGTCCAGAGGGCCAGCTGGGAGCCCACAAGCCCCTAGGCGCGGCCAGGGGGGAGACCGCGCCTAGGAGGCTTGTGGCTTCCTGCTGGCGTCCCTCTGGTATTTCTTCGGCCCAGTATTTTTTATAAATTCCAAAATAAATCCTCATTGATTTTCACGGCTTTTGGAGTTGCGCAGAATAGGTATCTCAAACTTGCTCCTTTTCAGGCCAGAATTCCAGCTGCCGGCATTCTCCCTCTTCATGTAAACCTTGCAAAATAAGAGAGAAAAGGCATAAATATTGTACCGTGAAGTGTAATAACAGCCCATAAAGCGATAAATATCAACATGAAAGCATGATGCAAAATGGACGTATCACGAAACAAAGGAGATACTTTCCTCTTTTAGTCTGATTCCTGGGCACTAGGCGACTCAACCATGCCTCTAGCTCTTCGGTTCCAACGACTGTTCTCCTTTGTTCCTGATACATTCTGCACTGCTGAGGAGGTTTTCAAAACTTTTTAGACAAATAACATGACCAACATGTTTCACTTGCCTCTTTCTGAGAGGGCCTTCCAGGAGTTGGAATCATTCACCCGCCTACTCCAAAACCTTGATAGAGATCGTTTTAGCAAAGATGTCTGGCTTTGGAGTACTCACAGTAAGGTTTACTCTACTAAGAAATACTACCCTCATGTCCATCAGCCCATTATTCCCAACCCTCTGCTTAGTTGGATTTGGAAGAGTTGCTGCACCATGAAGATCAAAATGTTTCCTGGATGCTCATTATGGACAGGCCCAATACCCAGGATATGCTTGAACGGCGCCACTGGAAAGTTTCTGATTGAAACCTATGTGTTTTTTGTCATGCCAGGGTCAAAGAGGATAGGGGTCATCTCTTTTTCAACTGCCTATTCAGCAACAGGGTTTGGAACTACCTTTAGATCACCTGGCAAGGTACTTCCATGTGGGCTACTTCATTGGCAGCCAGGAAAGACTTTCAGCATCCTTTCTTCTCTGTAGTAGTGTTCACTACTTGCTGGAATATTTGGACAGTCGGAAATGCAAGGATTTTCAACAATGAGCGTCCCAGGTTCAGTAAATGGAAGTCTAGCTTCACTCATGATATCTCTCTTTTAGACTATAGGATTAAAGCTAGATTTAAGGAAGATCTCCTTAAGTGGATCTCCTTCTACCTCCTTGAGGTTTGTCTCTCTGCACCCATCCCTATTGTATATTCTAATCCTCTCATGTACATATACTCTCTTTATATTGGAATAAAACAAAAGTTTGTGGGGTGATTCCCTACAGTAGCTGGTCAAAAAAATGACAACCTTCTGATCATACCTGACACGATCGTCGGTGTACTTGAGGTTGAAGCCGACCACTTTGTACTTGACATCCTCACCACGGAGTTGCTCCGTAGTGTTGATGGAGTTCTCCACCACGAACTGGTCATTGACGTACACCACCGAGAGGTTTGTCTTCGTGTTGTGGGTGTCCAGTTTGACATTAATGGCGAACTGCCACTCGGCGCCAGCAGCCGCCATTGGATCCGCGCGGGAAGGTTGAAGCGACAAAGAGATGTGCATCGTCTCTCTACTTGTCATCGTGGTTGTGCTTCTTGCGTTGTGTGGTGCGACGGGAAGGTGGAAGATATGGAGGTATATGGTTGCGGGAATAAATGGGTGGGCGCTGGACCCCCTGGAATTTTGGCACTCCCGCATGGCAGATTTCGCAACGCTTAACTCCATGATGGCGCACGTATAATTGGATGGTGGCGCCGGGTGCGGTGCAACCACATGCATATGAAGCCCCAAACGTACACGCTCATTCGCGAATGCAGGGACGTCGGCACATCACACACGCAGGAACGCGAACAGAGCACACCGCGGCCACCTCAACCGTCTCATGCATAGAGCAGTTCGCTATGGTTCATACAGAACAGTCATTTGCTATATAATAAAACGCAAACACTTTTATTATTATTGACCGTTTGTATACTTCTCATTTCTCCCTCCTTCATCCCGTCTTGTGACCGCATTGCCACCCGAGAATACTAGTGCATGCTTCAGGATCGTGTAGGCCTTTTTTTGGTCTTATAGTTCCCGCGCAACCGTGCAGGTTTCGACGCAAGCTTCTCGGTCGGTTCGCCAAAATACCCCAAATCCCCAATGCTTGGTCATCACCTTTATAAACCCTCATGACAAGCGACTCCACATTGCATTCATCCCCTCCCTACACATAGCTTCTCTAGTTTCCTTCTCCCCCAATCGCCAATGGAACATGTCCGTCCTCGTCGCTCCACCACTCCGCCAGAGGACAGCTCCAGCTGGGAGGCTGCACCACATCGCTGGCGCAGTACCCGAAAGCGTGTACTGCGTGTGGCATCCTTGTTATGTGCGTGCACCCCACCCACCACACCCTCTGCCACCTTTGCCCAAAGGCAGCTGCTGCCGGCGACCGTCATGGCCGCGACCCCATTGTTGGTCATCGTTGTCGCCACCCCATCAGCGACCGCCTTGGCCACCACCACTGCATCATCCGCATTGGCTGCCACCCCACCGTTAGCCACTGGATCCATCACCTGCTTCACCACGGCCACCCTAAGACGGGAGGAGGAGGCCGCCGCTGAAGCCCAACTACTTCGCTTTTGCGTCAACGGCCTTGTGTGCTACATCAACTTCCTAAGAGGAGGAGGAGTGTCAGGTCGATCAAGCAAAGAGGCTCACTGCCGCTGTGGCCGCAAGAGACGCCACAACTGTTGTGCGGAATAAGATGATCTACACCGACTCCTGTCACTTTGAGAAGGTGCGTCAGGAGTGGCGGAGGGTAGAAGCGACACGCGACGAATTCGACTCCACACCTGTAGCACTCGACAAAGGAGAGGCTGCTAGAAGGAAGTAGTACAAATCTGTTGGGGAACGTCGCATGGGAAACAAAAATTTCCTACGCGCACGAAGACCTATCATGGTGATGTCCATCTACGAGAGGGGATGAGTGATCTACGTACCCTTGTAGATCATACAGCAGAAGCGTTAGTGAACGCGGTTGATGTAGTGGAACGTCCTCACCTCCCTCGATCCGCCCCACGAACAATCCCGCGATCAGTCCCACGATCTAGTACCGAACGGACGGCACCTCCGCGTTCAGCACACGTACAGCTCGACGATGATCTCGGCCTTTTTGATCCAGCAAGAGAGATGGAGAGGTAGAAGAGTTCTCCGGCAGCGTGACGGCGCTCCGGAGGTTGGTGATGACCTTGTCTCAGTAGGGCTCCGCCCGAGCTCCGCAGAAACGCAATCTAGAGGAAAAACCGTGGAGGTATGTGGTCGGGCTGCCGTGGAAAAGTCGTCTCAAATCAGCCCTAAAACCTCCGTATATATAGGTGGGAGGGAGGGGAGGAGGCAGCCTCAAAACCTAAAGGTTTGGCCGAAATTGGAGGTGGAGGAGTCCTACTCCAATCCTACTTGGAGTAGGATTCCACCTTCCCACTTGGAAACTCTTTCCACCTTGTGTTTTTTCCTTCTCAAACCTTATGGGCCTTAGTGGGAACTTATTCCAGCCCACTAGGGGCTGGTTTATCTGTTCCCATAGCCCATGAGACCCCTTGGGGCGTGACACCCCTCCCGATGGTCCCCGGCACCCCTCCCGGCACTCCCGGTACACTACCGATGAGCCCGAAACTTTTCCGGTAATGCACGAAAACCATCCGGTAACCAAATGAGGTCATCCTATATATCAATCTTCGTTTCCGGACCATTCCGGAAACCCTCGTGACGTCCTTGATCTCATCCGGGACTCCGAACAACATTCGGTAACCAACCATATAACTCAAATACGCATAAAACAACGTCGAACCTTAAGTGTGCAGACCCTGCGGGTTCGAGAACTATGTAGACATGACCCGAGAGACTCCTCGGTCAATATCCAATAGCGGGACCTGGATGCCCATATTGGATCCTACATATTCTACGAAGATTTTATCGTTTGAACCTCAGTGCCAAGGATTCATATAATCCCGTATGTCATTCCCTTTGTCCTTCGGTATGTTACTTGCCCGAGATTCGATCGTTAGTATCCGCATACCTATTTCAATCTCGTTTACCGGCAAGTCTCTTTACTCGTTCCGTAATACAAGATCCCGCAACTTACATTAAGTTACAATGCTTGCAAGGCTTGTGTGTGATGTTGTATTACCGAGTGGGCCCCGAGATACCTCTCCGTCACACGGAGTGACAAATCCCAGTCTCGATCTATACTAACTCAACGAGCACCTTCGGAGATACCTGTAGAGCATCTTTATAGTCACCCAGTTACGTTGCGACGTTTGATACACACAAAGCATTCCTCCGGTGTCCGTGAGTTATATGATCTCATGGTCATAGGAACAAATACTTGACACGCAGAAAACAGTAGCAACAAAATGACACGATCAACATGCTACGTTTATTAGTTTGGGTCTAGTCCATCACATGATTCTCCTAATGTTGTGATCCCGTTATCAAGTGACAACACTTGCCTATGGCCAGGAAACCTTGACCATCTTTGATCAACGAGCTAGTCAACTAGAGGATTACTAGGGACAGTGTTTTGTCTATGTATCCACACAAGTATTGTGTTTCCAATCAATACAATTATAGCATGGATAATAAACGATTATCATGAACTAAGAAATATAATAATAACTAATTTATTATTGCCTCTAGGGCATATTTCCAACAGTCTCCCACTTGCACTAGAGTCAATAATCTTGTTCACATCACCATGTGATTCCAACGAATCCAACACCCATATAGTTATGGGGTCTGATCACGTCTTGCTTGTGAGAGAGGTTTTAGTCAACGGTTCTGAAACTTTCAGATTCGTGCGTTCTTTACAAATCTTTATGTCATCTTATAGATGCTGCTACTACATGCTATTCGGAATGCTCCAAATATCTACTCTACTATACGAATCCGTTTCACTACTCATAGTTATCCGGATTAGTGTCAAAGCTTGCATTGACGTAACCCTTTACGACAAACTCTTTAACCACCTCCATAATCGAGAAAAAATCCTTAGTCCATTAGTTACTAAGGATAAATTTCGACCGCTGCTAGTGATTCAATCATGGATCACTCTATGTACCTCTCAACATACTTTGAGTCAAGGCACACTTCAGGTGCGGTACACAACATGGCATACTTTAGATTCTACGGCTAAGGCATAGAAGACGACCTTCGTCTATTCTGTTTATTCTGCCGTGGTCGGGTTTTGAGTCTTACTCAAATTCACACCTCACAATGCAACCAAGAACTCCTTCTTTGCTGGTATATTTTGAACTCTTTCAAAAACTTGTCAAGGCATGCATCTTGTTGAAACTTCTACTAAGCGCTTTCGATCTATCTCCATAGATCTTTGATGCTCAACGTTCAAGTAGCGTAATCCAGGTACTCCTTTGAAAAATTCTTTCAAACAACCTTGTATGCTTTACAGAAATTCTACATTACTTCTGATCCACAATATGGCAACCACATATACCTATCAGAAATTCTATAGTGCTCCCACTCACTTCTTTGGAAATACAAGTTTCTCATAAACCTTGTACAAACCCAAAATCTTTGATCATCTCATCAAAGTGTATATTCCAACTCCGAGATGCTTGCACCAGTCCATTGAAGGATCACTGGAGCTTGCATACTTGCTAGTATCTTTAGGATCGACAAAACCTTCTGGTTGTATCACATACAATGTTTGCTCAAGGAAACCGTCGAGAAAACAATGTTTTGACATCCTACGTGCAATATTTCATAAATAATGCATCAACAACTAACATAATTCTAATAAACCTTTAGCATCGCTACGAGTGAGAAAGTCTCATCATAGTCAACTGTTTGATCTTGTCGAAAACATGTTTGCGACAAGTCGAGCTTTTCTTAATAGTGACTTATCACCATCATCGCCTGTCTTCTTTTAAAGATCCATCTTTACTCAATAGTCTTATGACCATCAAGTAGTTCTTTCAAAGTCTACACTTTGTTTTCATACATGGATCCTCTCTCGGATTTCATGGCTTCCAGCCATTTGTCGGAATCTGGGCCCACCATCGCTTTCTCCATAACTCGTAGGTTCACTGTTGCTCAACAACATGACCTCCAAGACAGGGTTACCGTACCACTCTGTAGTAGTATGCGACCTTGTCAACCTACGAGGCTTGTAGTAACTTGATCCGATGCTTGATGATCACCATTATCAGCTTCCACTTCAATTGGTGTAGGCGCCACAGGAACAACTTCCTGCGCCCTGCTACACACTGGTTGAAGTGTTGGTTCAATAACCTCATCAAGTTCCACTACCCTCCCACTCAATTCTTTCGAGAGAAACCTTTCCTCGAGAAAGGATCCGTTTCTAGAAACAAACACTTTGCTTTCGGATCTGAGATAGGAGATGTACCCAACTGTTTTGGATATCCTATGAAGATGCATTTATCCGCTTTGGGTTCGAGCTTATCAGACTGAAACTTTTTCACATAAGTGTCGAAGCCCCAAACTTTCAAGAAACGACAGTTTAGATTTCTCTAAACCTCAGTCTATACTGTGTCATCTCAACGGAAATACGTGGTGCCCTATTTAAAGTGAGTGCGGTTGTCTCTAATGCATAACCCATAAACGATAGTGGTAATTCGATAAGAGACATCATAGTATGCACCATACCAAATAGTGCGTGGCTATGACGTTCAGACACATCATCACACTATGATGTTCCAGGTGGCATGAACTGCGAAACATTGTCTTAACTGCGTACAAAAACTCGTAACTCAGATATTCATTTCCATGATCATATCGTAGACAGTTTATCCTCTTGTTACGACGAACTTCACTCTGAAACGGAATTGAACTTTTTCAACATTTCAGACTTGTGATTCATTAAGTAAATACTCCTGTATCTACTCAAATCGTCAGTGAAGTAAGAACATAATGATATCCACTACGTGCCTCAGCACCCATTGGACTGCATACATCAAAATGTATCACTTCCAACAAGTTACTATCTTATTTCATCTCAATGAAAACAAGGCCTTGCTCATGTGGTATGATTTGCATGTCACTTAGTGATTCGAAATCAGGTGAGTACAAAGATCCATCAGCATGGAGGCTCTTCATGCAATTTATACTAAGATGACTCAAGCGGCAGTGCCACAAGTAAGTGGTACTATCATCATTAACTCGTATCTTTTGGCACCAATATCATGAACATGTGTAACACTACGATCGAGATTCAATAACCAATGAAGATGAATATTCAAGAAAATAGAGTAACCATTATTCTCCTTAAATGAATAATCGTATTGCAATAAACACGATCCAATCATGTTCATGCTTAACGCAAGCACCAAATAACAATTATTTAGGTTTAACACCAATCCCGATGGTAGAGGGAGCGTGCGACGTTTGATCATATCAACCTTGGAAACACTTCCAACACGTATCGTCACCTCGCCTTTAGCTAGTCTCCGTTTATACCGTAGCTTTCATTTCGTGTTACTAATCACTTAGCAACCGAACCGGTATCCAATACCCTCATGCTACTAGGAGTACTAGTAAAGTACACATCAACATCATGTATATCAAATACACTTCTTTCGACTTTTGCCAGCCTTCTTATCCACCAAGTATCTAGAGTTGCTCCGCCTCAGTGACTGTTCCCCTCATTACAGAAGCACTTAGTCTCGGGTTTGGGTTTAATCTTGGGTCTCTTCATTAGTGCAGCAACCGTTTTGCCGTTTCACGAAGTATCCCTTCTAGCCCTTGCCTTTCTTGAAACTTAGTGGTTTTACAAACCATCAACTATTGACGCTCCTTCTTGATTTCTACTTTCGCAGTGTCAAACATCGCGAATCGCTCAAGGGTCATTGTATCTATCCTTGATATGTTATAGTTCATCACGAAGCTCTCACAGCTTGGTGGCAGTGACTTTGGAGAACCATCACTATCTCATCTGGAAGATTAACTCCCACTTGATTCAAGTGATTGTCGTACTCAGACAATCTGAGCACACGCTCAACGATTGAGTTTTTCTCCTTTACTTTGTGGACAAAGAATCTTGTTGGAGGTCTCGTACCTCTTAACAAGGGCACAAGCATGAAATCACAATTTCATCTCTTTAGAACATCACTTATGTTCCGTGACGTTTTACAACGTTTTCGGCGCCTTGCTTCTAAGCCATTAAGTATTTTGCACTGAACTATCGTGTAGTCATCAGAAACGTGTATGTCGGATGTTCATAGCATCCACAGACGACGCTCGAGGTGCAGTACACCGAGTGGTGCATTAAGGACATAAGCCTTCTGCATAGCAACGAGGACAATCCTCGGTTTTACAGACTCAGTTTGCAAAGTTTGCTACTATCAATTTTCAACTAAATTTTGTCTAGGAACATATAAAAACAGTAGAGCTATAGCGCAAGCTACATCGTAATTCGCAAAGACCATTAGACTATGTTCATGACAATTAGTTCAATTAATCATATTACTTCAGAACTCCCACTCAAAAAGTACATCTCTCTAGTCATTTGAGTGGTACATGATCCAAATCCGCTATCTCAAGTCCGATCATCACGTGAGTCGAGAATAGTTTCAGTGGTAAGCATCTCTATGCTAATCATATCAACTATACGATTCATGCTCGAACTTTCGGTCTCATGTGTTCCGAGGCCATGTCTGCACATGCTAGGCTCGTCAAGCTTAACACGAGTGTTCCGCGTGCGCAACTGTTTTGCACCCGTTGTATGTGAACGTTGAGTCTATCACACCCGATCATCACGTGGTGTCTCAAAACGACGAACTGTAGCAACGGTGCACAGTCGGGGAGAACACAATTTCGTCTTGAAATTTTAGTGAGAGATCACCTCATAATGCTACCGTCGTTCTAAGCAAAATAAGGTGCATAAAAGGATTAACATCACATGCAATTCATAAGTGACATGATATGGCCATCATCACGTGCTTCTTGATCTCCATCACCAAAGCACCGGCACGATCTTCTTGTCACCGGCGTCACACCATGATCTCCATCATCATGATCTCCATCAACGTGTCGCCATCGGGGTTGTCGTGCTACTCATGCTATTACTACTAAAGCTACGTCCTAGCAAAATAGTAAACGCATCTGCAAGCACAAACGTTAGTTATAAAGACAACCCTATGGCTCCTGCCGGTTGCCGTACCATCGACGTGCAAGTCGATATTATCTATTACAACATGATCATCTCATACATCCAATATATCACATCACATCGTTGGCCATATCACATCACAAGCATACCCTGCAAAAACAAGTTAGACGTCCTCTAATTTTGTTGTTGCATGTTTTACGTGGTGACCATGGGTATCTAGTAGGATCGCATCTTACTTACGCAAACACCACAACGGAGATATATGAGTTGCTATTTAACCTCATCCAAGGACCTCCTCGGTCAAATCCGATTCAACTAAAGTTGGAGAAACCGACACTTGCCAGTCATCTTTGAGCAACGGGGTTACTCATAGCGATGAAACCAGTCTCTCGTAAGCGTACGAGTAATGTCGGTCCAAGCCGCTTCAATCCAACAATACCGCGGAATCAAGAAAAGACTAAGGAGGGCAGCAAAACGCACATCACCGCCCACAAAAACTTTTGTGTTCTACTCGAGAAGACATCTACGCATGAACCTAGCTCATGATGCCACTGTTGGGGAACGTCGCATGGGAAACAAAAATTTCCTACGCGCACGAAGACCTATCATGGTGATGTCCATCTACGAGAGGGGATGAGTGATCTACGTACCCTTGTAGATCGTACAGCAGAAGCGTTAGTGAACGCGGTTGATGTAGTGGAACGTCCTCACGTCCCTCGATCCGCCCCACGAACAATCCCGCGATCAGTCCCACGATCTAGTACCGAACGGACGGCACCTCCGCGTTCAGCACACGTACAGCTCGACGATGATCTCGGCCTTTTTGATCCAGCAAGAGAGACGGAGAGGTAGAAGAGTTCTCCGGCAGCGTGACGGTGCTCCGGAGGTTGGTGATGACCTTGTCTCAGTAGGGCTCCGCCCGAGCTCCGCAGAAACGCAATCTAGAGGAAAAACCGTGGAGGTATGTGGTCGGGCTGCCGTGGAAAAGTCGTCTCAAATCAGCCCTAAAACCTCCGTATATATAGGTGGGAGGGAGGGGAGGAGGCAGGCTCAAAACCTAATGGTTTGGCCGAAATTGGAGGTGGAGGAGTCCTACTCCAATCCTACTTGGAGTAGGATTCCACCTTCCCACTTGGAAACTCTTTCCACCTTGTGTTTTTTCCTTCTCAAACCTTATGGGCCTTAGTGGGAACTTATTCCAGCCCACTAGGGGCTGGTTTATCTGTTCCCATAGCCCATGAGACCCCTTGGGGCGTGACACCCCTCCCGATGGTCCCCGGCACCCCTCCCGGCACTCCCGGTACACTACCGATGAGCCCGAAACTTTTCCGGTAATGCACGAAAACCTTCCGGTAACCAAATGAGGTCATCCTATATATCAATCTTCGTTTCCGGACCATTCTGGAAACCCTCGTGACGTCCTTGATCTCATCCGGGACTCCGAACAACATTCGGTAACCAACCATATAACTCAAATACGCATAAAACAACGTCGAACCTTAAGTGTGCAGACCCTACGGGTTCGAGAACTATGTAGACATGACCCGAGAGACTCCTCGGTCAATATCCAATAGCGGGACCTGGATGCCCATATTGGATCCTACATATTCTACGAAGATCTTATCGTTTGAACCTCAGTGCCAAGGATTCATATAATCCCGTATGTCATTCCCTTTGTCCTTCGGTATGTTACTTGCCCGAGATTCGATCGTTAGTATCCGCATACCTATTTCAATCTCGTTTACCGGCAAGTCTCTTTACTCGTTCCGTAATACAAGATCCCGCAACTTACATTAAGTTACAATGCTTGCAAGGCTTGTGTGTGATGTTGTATTACCGAGTGGGCCCCGAGATACCTCTCCGTCACACGGAGTGACAAATCCCAGTCTCGATCTATACTAACTCAACGAGCACCTTCGGAGATACCTGTAGAGCATCTTTATAGTCACCCAGTTACGTTGCGACGTTTGATACACACAAAGCATTCCTCCGGTGTCCGTGAGTTATATGATCTCATGGTCATAGGAACAAATACTTGACACGCAGAAAACAGTAGCAACAAAATGACACGATCAACATGCTATGTCTATTAGTTCGGGTCTAGTCCATCACATGATTCTCCTAATGTTGTGATCCCGTTATCAAGTGACAACACTTGCCTATGGCCAGGAAACCTTGACCATCTTTGATCAACGAGCTAGTCAACTAGAGGATTACTAGGGACAGTGTTTTGTCTATGTATCCACACAAGTATTGTGTTTCCAATCAATACAATTATAGCATGGATAATAAACGATTATCATGAACTAAGAAATATAATAATAACTAATTTATTATTGCCTCTAGGGCATATTTCCAACAAAATCCCCTCCATAGTAGTATTTACGGGCTATTTTGTTCAGTTCATCTAACTATAGATATGGTTAAGCTGCACCACACACTTTAAATTAGCTAGTATATATACTTGAACTAGCTATTTCAGTACGTGGTTGGCAACAATTGGGCAGAAGTTTTTTCGGTTCAGCTATCGAGTTGAACTGTTTTGTACAAAACCACTGCTTAATCTATGAATGAAATCTATGTTTACTCAATTTCAGTTGCAAAATATCACCATAATAGTGATTTTATTCTTGAAAATTTTAACAAATGTCAGTGTTACAATGATGTCAAATGTCAAAGTTAGTAGATCGACAAATATCATTTTTTCCCAATTCATCAAATGGCAATTTACCTAATATGAGAGATGCAAATCTGAACTGATTGTCTATACTAACCAGACGGTTCATCATACACAAACATTTGCTATGAAGCAATGAAAATAATCTTTCTCACCAGATTTTAACTTGGCTTAGTAGTGAAGGAACCATTTCCCTCATTCCGCATATGAGTATTCAATCTAAAACTTCAGCGGTGACGGTGAAAGGAGACACCTCCCGGATGAGCATGCAAAGGACTGCTCATACGCCTCCCACCTACTCAAACACCAATCGGCATGCTACGTCCTAGCCAATACATAATTCGATGTGTGGTACCACGTAAGTGTTCATTAGAACGTCCATGATTTATAAATAATACGCCCATTTGCAATGGTAACATGATAGCTCTTTGTTCCAAAATGGCTTTGTTGGCTATTAATGTTTCCGCCTTCTCTCAAAGTGGACACGAAAAATACCACATCATATATGTGCTATATGACAAGGCCCTGCCAAACATAGACCTTGTGATTGTAGTATAAAATTGAAATATGTACATTAAGTGCACATAAAACTCAATTTGCGTGTAAAGAAGCCATACGAACCCTTAGTATTTTCATATCTTTGTAGTACACACCTATTGCTCTACGATGTTTCTAGAAAAAATCAAGGAGAGAAAAGGCATTGTATGTCGTTTCACCCGCAGATGTGACATGCATGTTCCCTATCGGGAACACGTAGCTTATTGTGAGAAGCTTCGTTTTGTAAGAGGCTTGTGCCAAAACATGTCCAAGTTGGAATTTGTTTACCATGTCATATGTGTGCCTTGTTGACATGTCTCAAACGTATCTACTTTTACAAACACGTTTGCTCTCATTTTGCATTCTAATTCGCATGTTTCGAATGAACCTAACCTGGACTAACGTTGTTTTCAGCAGAACTGCCTTGGTGTTATTTTATGCAGAAATAAAAGTTATTGCAATTGGAAGAATTTTTTATGAATTATTTCTGGAGTATACGAAGAACTATGGAGCACAGAACTACCGGTGGGGGGCTGCCTGTGCCCCACAAGCCAGCAGGGCACACCCACCCCCTGGGCGCACCTTGTTAGCTTGTCAGCCCCACGTGGCTCCCCGACCCTAATTCCATTCCTGTAAATTCACAAATCAAAGAGAAAAAAGGAGACAATATTTCATCATGTTTCATGAGACGGAGCCGCCACCACCTCATTTTCTTCCTCGAGAGGGCTGATCTCGAGTCCGTTTGGGGCTCCGGAGAGGGGGGTTTGTCATCGTCGTCATCACCAACCCTTCTTCATCAACACCGCCATGATGCTCACCACTGAGAGTGAGTAATTCCTTTCTAGACGTGTTGTACGATGATGGGATTGGATGATATTGATCATGTAATCAAGTTTACTTGATAGGGCTTGATCCCTAGTATCCACTATGTTCTCAGATTGATGTTGCTATGACTTTGTTATGCTTAATGCTTGTCACTAGGGAGCGAGTTCCATGATTTCATACCTGAACCTATTATGTTTTCTTTGAATATGGAAGTGTTTATATCATACATTGCAATTTGTATGCACCTATTTCGTGTTATGATCCGCATCCACCAATGTGACAATAATTAGGATTCTTTTCGGTGATTGCCATAGTTTGAGGACTTCATGTATTTACCATTTGTTAATGCTTTATTCTGATTCATTATTAAACGAAGGCCTTAATATCCCTTAGTTTCCATTAGGACCCCACTGCCATGGGAGCATAGGAAAAAAATATGTTATACAGGTTCTTATCCAAGCACAAATGACTATATACGGAATACGTGCCTACATTACATTTATGATTTCGAGCTAGTTTTGTGTTGCTCTAGTGTATAACTATTACATGATTGATGTCATATAAATCATTATCCATCACGGATCCACGTGCCTACACTTTGCAAATACTGAATCTTGCTAACTTACTACTCCTGCTGCTGCTATCACAACTGCTATCAAGTTGTTGTTGCCACTATTTTCGTTACTACTATTACTTTGCCTTGCTACTAAAACTTTTTGCAGATAGATATCCCATGTGCGGTTGAATTGACAACTCAACTGTAAGGTAAATAAATATTCCTTGGCCCCCCTTGTGTCGAATCAATAAATCATGGTGTAATACTACACGTGAAGACTGTTGCGATACCCTATACTTGTGGGTTATCAAAACCTTTTTCTGGTGGTGTTGCCGTGGAGCATAGCTATATTTATTTTGTTAATTTGAGGATATCCTATTTCTGCTATGAAGAATATGAAAGATACTCAAACCAAGATCGTTCCGTCTCGTACGGGAGGAGGTAAGGAACTGCCATCTAGCTCTGCTTTTGAAACAACTTATAACATTACCGCCTCTATCTCGTTCTGATACGTCGCGTGAACTTGATGATGCCACTTTTGAAATTAATGATAATACCACTGCTATATTTGATGAAACTGAAACTTTCCCACTGAATGGATTACTTGATGCTCATATTATCAAAGCTAGAGAACTTGAAAATGCTGAAATTGATGAAGATTTTGATTCACCTATTACACCTAGCTCTCTCAATAGATATGAGTTGCATGATGTACTTGAGGGTTATGTTATGGATGAGGAGATAGCTAGGGACTTTCTTTCTTGTAATGATAGATATAATTTGAAGAAACTACTATGCAAACTAAAATGAAAATCTATGAGGGAGAAAAAGAAACATGATCCTAAATTTTCTACTTCTCATATATTTTTTACTGATAAGGATTATGAATTCTCTGTAGGCCCTGAGTTAAACCCTATAGTAGAATATGGTCCTTTCCATGGTTATGAAACTACAATGAATGATATTGCCACTTTGTTTACTCTTGAGGAAAAGACGTGCTACTATTATATCATTAACCTTTTTTCCTTTTTGCTAAAAGGCGAGGCTATGGAATGGTTTCTCACCCTTGCTCCTGGTTGTGTGCATAGCCCCCAGGATATGATAAATTACTTCTCCAAAAAAAAATTCCTACTCATAAGAAACAAGCTCCTTTACAGGAAATATTTAACTTTATGCAAATTGAAGAATAAAATATCCCTCGAGCTTGGGGGAGGCTTCTCGAGCTACTATTAGCTTTGCCTGACCATCCTCTTAAGAAACTAAAATACTTGTTATATTTTATAATGGACTAACCGATGCTTCTAGGGAGTACCTTTATAGTTGTGCTGGTTGTGTTTTCTGGGAAAGAAATGTTGGGCTAGGTGAAGAATTATTGAATAATATTTTGCAAAATGCTGATAATTGGACACTTCCCGAGCCACCGTCGGAACCTATTCAAAAGAAGAGAGGTATTCTATTACTCGGTCCTAGAGATATGCAAGAAGCCAGAAGAGCTATGAAAGAAAATATTATTCAATCTGAAGATGTGAAGAAATTACCACCTATCTTAGAAATACATGGACTTGACACCCTGATACAAGTAGTAGAGATAAATTCTCTCTGTGACATTAATGAAGTGATATACCTTATACTAAGACCCCTAGTCGGTGCATGGATGTATTTGATAATTACATTGTTAAGATAGAACATTTCAATTACTATGTCAAAGGTCAACTAAGACGTAGTGCTATGATGATAGATCACTTGGGTGACTTAATGTTTAGAATTGCTAATGATATAAAGGTTCTAGGTAAACATGCTTCTATGGTTCACACTCAATTAGACCAAGTCTCTAAGTCACAAAACAATTTTTCATGTTGTCAAAGTAATGACTAGAGGAGGAAGAATGACTCAGGAAATCCTTTATCCTAAAGGTCATCCTAAAATGACTGAACATGATTCTCATAGAATTAATGATAATGCACTCAACCCATCTATGAATAAAAAGAGAAAGAAAAATGACAGGAATTTGCATGCTTCTAGCGAACCTGTTATGATGTTGAGACACAATCTGGTGCTAAACATGCACTGAGTGATCATGCGAATGATGATAATAATGATGATTTTTCACGTAGATGCTTAACCGGACAATAATAAAGAACACGATAATGATGTGGAAATAGAACATGTTGAAGATCTCGATAACCCATATTCTAAAAATAAAAGATCCGAGAAGAAAGAGTTTCTTATTTAAAAATATGTTAAGGAAGGAGCCGATGGGTTCAAAAACCCATGCCATTCCCTCGTAAACCTTCTAAGAGTAAGGACGTGGATGAGTTTGAACGCTTTGCCAAAATGATTAGACATATATTTGTACGCACTCGCTTGACTGATATTTACAAAATGCCTCTGTATGCTAAGTATATGAAGGATTTTATTATGAACAAAATAAAAATACCTGAAAATGAAATTGCTACTATGCTTGCTAATTATTCTTTTGATGGTGGAGTGTCTAAGAAGTTGAGAGATCCTGGTATACCCACAATACCATGCTCCATTAAATGAACTTATGTTAAAACTGATTTAAGTGATATAGGATCCGGTATTAGCGTTATGTCTTTCTCGATATATAAAAGACTTGATTTGAACAAGCTTACACCTACTGAAATATCTTTGCAAATGGCTGATAAATCCACTGCTTTACCCATTGGAATTCGCAAGGATGTTCCTGTTGTAGTTGCAAATGTTTTCATCTTAATACGCTTTGTTATTCTGGATATGCCCGGGGATGACGTGTCGATTATCCTTGGTAGACCCTTTTTAAATACTGCATGGTCTATTATTGATTGCAACAAAAACAAGGTTTTTTCAGGTTAATGGTAAACAACATATGGTGCATTTCCTAAAGAAACAATCTTTGGTAAATAATATTAATGTCATTGAGCTAATTGCCACAATCACTGTTGGAGGGTTCCAACTTCCTATTCCTACTGCTAAGAAGAAATATGATATTCTTATTGTTGGGGATACGCAAATCCCCATTCAGATAACTTATTGCTATACGAAAATTCTTTGGTTTCATGAAAATCAAAAAAGGTTATTAATAAAACTTGATCAACCTTATTAACACTATTGCGGGAAGTCCTAGCAGTGGCGGGCAAGGCGCTCAGGGCCACCCACCACTGACCTCCTGCCACTTTATAAACCCATCAGCAACAAACGCTCGCCCGCCACTTGTACGACCTTCCAGTGTCGGGCACTAAGACCAGCCTGCCATTGGTAGATAGTTTCTACTGTCGGGCCTCCTATCATGCCCACCACAACTGGCTTCTGTTGCCCTCCACAGCTACCACCTTAGTTGTTGCGGCGTTCTGCCCATCGCTATAGAGGGATGAGCATGAATGATTCTCACTATAACAACAGAATGAATTCATCTTAACATACTAATTAATACTCAATATATCATTGAAAGTTGTTCGACATGAGAAACAAACATCAATGTATCACATTCGTCTTAATATACTAATTAATTATGTGGCTGATATATTTATGACTTAGTTCTAAACATGGTCCACAACAACCATCATGCGACAGTCGTTGCGGTTGCTCTTCCTTATAGTGATTACCACAAGGGTGTCCACCCTTAGTTCTCTCTTCCCTTGATGAACTCCCGCCGTCTGGACTTACGGAATGGTATGCGCCCATCGGATTCCGTCTTCTATTGGACGTTCGTGACAGGACCTCTTGGTCCATGGATTACTCCAGCGATGCCAATGGCGGGGGTGTCCACTCCGGAAAACATGTTCAAAGGTAACTTCTAAACTTCTCATAATTAATAGAAAAAAGAGGATGAAATGTTAGACATCTCATCATACTTGGTTATGACCAAAAAGAGATGAAAGCATATAAAAGATCTCACCATAACTGTTTTTACCATGTTGGTTTTTGTTAGATGGTGCACAAAGGTGTTCCCCAAGAAGGAGGATGGTAACATCGCTTTCACATTATCTTTATAATCCCGAGTAAGATATTTCATGCTTTGAGAAAAAATGCAGAAAGGATAGGACCATCATCTACATCTTCGATGTCCTCATCTTAATCTTGGATGTCCTCATCTTCATATTGTCTTTCGATGTCATCATGGTCATCTTGGTTGTCGATGTCATCTTGTCATCATCATCATCATCATTCTTCACATATAATGTCCTTAACCTATTCACCTCTCCTTTTAAGGAAAAGGCTACGAGTTCTCCTCGTTTAAAATTGTTCGTTGCAATGTACTGCTCCCATCCATGACCATATATAATGGTTTTATTCTTTCCTTTGTGCAGATCCAATTTGAATTCATTCTCCTCATCATCCTCAAAGTACAAAAAGTTACCATATGAATTGTTGAAGTCCTCCCTTGTGTTGCATGGAACACACTATGCAACAGATAATAATCAACAATAAGTCAGTAAAATAGTTAAACAAATTATCATAATTCAATACAAATTCAAGTTAAAGGTAGTTATCACTGATTATTTTTAAATCCCTTTTCTAAAAATACCCCGAACTACAATATAATTTTGAGACTGTCCATAAATGAATTTGGCAGACCTTGCAAAAACTGCGCCTCATGGTCCCTAATAATCCCAAGCAGGTTTCAAACGTAAGAAAATGCAATTAAAACTTGTCTTATTTAGAGTCTATCAAATAAAAAAACATGAAAATTCATCATGAAATTTTCTTAATATTAAATATATAGAGTACTAGAAATTAGATGAAATGGAAGTTAATCAACATTTCACCAAAACGTTATTACCCATTTTTAAGCCTCTAATAAGCCCAAGGGGTTATCAAATTTGGCACTTGTCATATTTAGAGTCTAACCGATCCTAAAGCACTTTGATTATAGATTTCATATTTACCGACACAATTAAGGTATTACATTTTGTTCTATTACATACAAAATATCGCATTTTTGTTCTATTATCCATTGGGTTCCATGTTTTTATCCTAGGTCTATAATTGTTTCTATAAAATAAAGAAGGTAAGATGGAAGAACACAAAAATTCAGCATGAACTTCGCTTAATATTGAATATATTGAGTACTTGAAATTTGATGAAGCAGAAGTTAATCAATGTTCCACCAAAACGTTGGCACCATTTTCAAGTCTCTAAAAAGCCCAAGGGGTTATCAAATTTGGCAATTGCCATATTTAGAGTCTAACCAATCCTAAAGCACTTTGATTATAGATTTCATCTTTACCAACACAATTCATGTATTACATTTTGTTCCATTACATGCAAAATATTGCATTTTTGTTCTATTATCCATTGTGTTCCTACTTTTAAACCTAGGTCCATGAATTTCTATATGAAATAAAGAAGGTAACACATCGGAACACGAAAAATCGCCATGACCTTTGCTTAATATTGAATATATTGAGTACCAAAAATTTGATGAAACAGAAGTTAATTAATGTTTCACCAAAACATTGGCACCCATTTTCAAGTCTCTAATAAGCACAATGGGTTATCAAATTTGGCACTTGTCGTATTTAGAGTCTAACCGATCCTAAAGCACTTTGATTACATATTTCATCTTTAACGACACAATTGAGAGATTACATATGTTCTATTACATACAAAATATCCATTGTGTTTCTACTTTGATCCTAGGTTTATAAATTCTCTATAAAATAAAGAAGGTAACACAGAAAAATGTGAAAATATTACACGGTCGACGGTAGCGTCGGTCAGGGAGGATGACGGCGGTGGTGGTCGAGGCCGATGACGGCAGCTCGTGGTCGAGGCGGATGACGATGGCAGTCGATCTAGTCGGACATCGGCAGCGGTTGTCGAGGCGGGTGATACTGAGCAAATCCTGTGGCATCAAGGGTCAAAGGCGAACGAAGAGGAGATCCCATGGTGGTCACGAAGAAGTATCGGTCAGCTAGCAGATCCAATGGCGATGCAGGTCGGAGGCACTACGGCGACGACCGGCGAGGCGTACAACGACGCAGAAGGGGGAGAGGGTGAGAGGAATGGACTATGCGAGTGAGGGGACGGGAACTGAAAATAGATGTGAGCGCCACGATTCACCAGGCGCGAAGCATAAAACAGCTGCGGCGGGCAGGGCAACTACCCGCCACCAGAAATTTCAATAAAAATTGAATGGGTTGGCACGTTTTGCCAAAGATTATTGTGGCGGGCATTTATAGCCACCTGCCTCGGGTATGGGAAAACCAGTGGCGAGCGGCATTGATATGCCCAACACTGAACTATCGAGCCACTGGGCTACTTGGGAAGAGCCTACTTGTGACGAGCACATACTACTACCTGCCACTTATATGACCTTAGCTCTGGCTAGTGGACTCTATCACACGCCATAACTCTTTGTGAACCATATCAATGGCGGGTGACCCAGAAGTCCACCGCTTATTAGAGTTCACCCATAAGCCCTATCCCAATAGTGTAATGGGTCCTTTTTGAAGACATGTCATTGATAAATTTAGTAAGCACAACTTTGTGTAACATTAATTCACCCTTTGTTATTCTTCGTTGAATAAAATAAAAGGGGTTTTTATTTCTGTGCCCCTGGTTCCTTAGTTCTACTCATTCATCCCCACGCTCTTAACTTTTGCTCACTTTTCCCCACTCCCTTGCGTGAAACCCTCACAACTGGTCATAGCGGACATTGCCATCGGGTCAATGGCTTGACCATTAACTATGACGAGTGGGGCCGCTTAAGGCGGAGTCCACATTTTTGTCGTTACGTGGTAACAAGTGGGGCCGCAAAACTGACAGTCACTGTAACCTAAATAAGATCAAATCGCTTCCACGCCGCCTCCTCCGCCGCGACTACCCTCTCTCCCCATCTAGGATTAGGAAGTGATGTTAGGGGAGCACCCCGTCCGGCCCATCGACCATGGAGATGATCGGGTCGAATGAGAGGCAGATAATTCGTGGATTCCACCCGGGTAAGCATCATTTTCCTCTCAAATTGATTAGGAGGTCCGTAAATTAGGTTGTATTTAACCACCGTTGGCGTGAATGAATGCAATTTTACTGAAAATTTTGGGCCTAACTGCGCCCTTTATTTTAATAGAATAGGGTTGATCCTACACTTGCTTTTCGGCTGGCGGTTAGAATGGAAACTAGCGAGCTGTGTGGAACTAAACTGTATCTAATTTGTGGATTTTTCTATCCAAAAGTGGTAGAAACCAGCATTTCGTTCACACATTTCTGTGAGGCACTCTGTTGTGAGTATCCGTGGAGCCGTGCGGATGTTGTTGAACTAAGATATTTCGATAGTAGCGAGCAAAGATTTGTCCCATTAACTTGTGATGAGCATCTAGGATTGCTATTTAGTTTGAACGCTGACAACCATTTCGGTAAAATTCATATCGGTGTGCGTCAGGCACGCAAACAACATACCCCGAAGGGGAAGGGTGTTCAGACATCATCTGTCTCCGCTAATAGTGAGTGTCCTCGCACTCTGTGTAGGTCGAGACCAAGTAAAGCTAGTAGTTCTGAAAGCCACAACATGTCGGCTGCCACTAATTCTGCCACTTCTCCTCTCCCTTCTGCACCTAATGTAGAAGTAGATGCAGAGCCTGACGAGTAAGTGCCTCAACATGATGATGAGGATGAGATTCTATTCCCAGAACTGGTAGATAGAGTCAGTCAATAGGCAATGGAAGATGAATATCCAGAGGAGCCTCGCAGCCGTGCTAGATTTGATTACACTGATGATGAAGAGAGGGAGGAGAACATCGCCTCCTTAGTTTTACAAGAATATGATGGTGAGCACATGCCAACAATTGAGTGGAACAGAGATAATCCTCAACTTACTCCAGGAACCGTATTCAAACCGATGGTGGAGTGTCGTAATGAAGTGACTACATATTGCATTCTCAGTGAAAACTCCTATGAGGTTGATAGGAGTGAGCCAGGAAGATTCACTGTTCATTGCCCTTATGATAGGTGTAGGTGGAGGTTGCATGCATCCACTATGCTAAAGAGCAAATTGATTCAGGTATTACAACTGAATCTTTTTTCAGATTATTTATCCATTCTATATGGAGATCATGTGTACTGCTTCTTAATTGTATTTGACATCATTTTTCATTTTGTTTCAGATAAAAACCACCCACACGGGCACACTTGCCCACCTGGATGGGGAGGGGGAAAGGATAGATCAAAGCTTGCAAAGACTAGGTGGGTGGCAGATGCAATCTTGGATTGTGTGAGGGAAACACCAACCATTGGTCCAACAACACTCCATGGGAAGCTATTTGGGAAGTACAAGATTAATATATCTTACATGAAGATTTTCTATGCTAAGTAAAGGGCTCTTGATAGGATTAACTGTCCATGGAATGAGAGTTTTCAGTTGCTTTACACCATCAAAATTGAAGTGGAGACGGCTAGTCGAGGGAATGCTGTAGAGATTGACAAGCATATAGTTCAGTACAAATTAAAATGGAAGGCAGCGGAGAGGGACTGCTTCAGGAGGGCTTTTGTTTGTTTCAAGGCTTGCTGACAGGGGTTTCTGAATGGTCGTAGGCGCTATTTGAGTGTCGATGCAACTGCTTTGAATGGAAGATGGAGAGGCCAGCTAGCAGCAGCTTCTACAGTTGATGGACAAAACTGGCTATTCCCAATTGCATTTGGTGTGTTGGAGGCACAACCCGAGGAGAGTTGGGTCTGGTTTCTACAACAGTTGCGCAACATTATAGGTACACCCTCAGGTTTAGTTATACACACAGATGCTTGCAAGGGTTTAGAGAGTGCAGTAGATATTGTATTCCCTGGAGTGGAACATAGGGAATGTATGTGACACCTAGCGCAGAATTTTAATAAGAAATTCAAAGGCAAAGTTTATGATGAGAACCTATGGCCAGCATCATACACATGCAGCTTGAGGAAGCATGAGCACCATTTGAGAGTGTTGTATGCTCACAATCCTTTGGTGAAGGAGTACATGGATGAACATCATGGAAAGGTGTGGTCAAGAAGCAAATTCAATGAAATCTGCAAAGTAGACTATGTGACCAATAACCTCACTTAGTGTTTCAATGCAAAGTTCAAGTCAACGAAAGGGCCTTTGTTGCGGAAAACATTTGATAAGATCACGTAGATGATCATGATAATGATGGCTTTTTGTAAAATAATTGCAGAAACACAATATGTTGGCCATCTTATGCTCCCATCTCATTGCATGACAAGGCAAGAGGACTAAGGATGAAATGCATTCAACGTTCGACATACGAGGCTGACGTGACATACACTGATAGTAAAAATAGGGGGTGGAGATATCCACTGAACCTTGCAACTAAGGAATGCAGTTGTAGGCAATGGCAAATCCGGGGGAAGCCGTGCATACATGCCCTCTATATCATGACTGTTATTGGAGGTGAAGATGGTGAAATCGATCAGCATTTGCTCTGAATTTTTCTTTGTTGCCAAATTTAGTGCTGCTTATGCTGAAAGTGTACGTGCACTCTTGGGAAAAGACTAGTGGAACATAGTAGACCCACGGTTCAAACTCCATTCTCCTGTAGTGACTAGACCACGAGGAAGACAAAGGAAAAATAGGATAAGAGCTGGTGAAGAGGGTCATGTAAAAACGGTGTAAGTGTAAAAGATGTTGTATTATAGGGCATATTACTAGGCTTTGTACCAATCCAGTTGATGCATCATTTGGACAAGAGGAACAATGGGCAGCAGCAAATGCAGAGGAGAATGCAGCAGCAGAGGAGAATGCAATAAGTTTAGGGGAGAATGCAGCAGCACAGGAGAATGCAGCAAGTTTAGAGGAAAATGAAGCAACTAAAGTAGCAGCTTGGTATGTGTGCAACCTTTCCCTTTCTTGCATTTGTTCTATTTTTAATCGATGGCTAAGCTTATTTCTATTTGAACTAGCTCTAGGATAATTAGAGGCACACGACAGAAAAGACCTAGTGAGGAAGAAAATTCGGTTGAACCATCATCTAATGCAGAATTTGAAATCATAGCTTATGAAGGTTTTGAAGCTATAAGAGAGGAGGAAGTTATTTCGTCTAAAGTTCGTTTAAGGATTAGTGAACCCATAGATGACCATCAACTGGTCATCACTTGCTCGATCAGTCAAAGCTCAAAAAAACCGCCACCACCAGAAGTGAAGATTAGAAGCAACTAGACAAAGCTTTCAACAACACAAAATATCCCAGCTAGGGAAACTAGGAGCAAGATGGTTAACCCATCCCGGAACACAAGAAGCAAGGCAAAGATTTGAATTTGAACCTCAATGCAAGTCGTAATCTTTGAACTATAAGGATACGTAATAAGGATTATGTCGTCAATTTGAACTACTGTGAAAACTTGTAAGGTGTAATAATTCTATTTGTAAATTAATGTGAAATTTGAGGTAGAATAAAAAACTGAGGCAAAATCTGAATTAGGAAAACTTTGAATTTGAACCAACAGTTGAAGTCCATTGCCCTGTGGTGTGAGTTGCAAAGATTGCTGAACTATTATAAACATTAGGTTATCAATCCGATCTCTTTTGCGTGGTAAAACTTCTAGTCATGAGAAATGTGCTCCAAATGAGCTCCCAAGCTAGGGTAAACAGCCCCATTTGTAATCAAGTTTTTTTGGACCTAATATAAATGAGCCAAATATTTCTTATTAACACTTATTTAATCTACATAGTGTAGATTCGAAGCATCACTATTTATTGAATTAATCTTCATATTTTTACATTTTTTGAAAATAATATACCTTAATAGAAAACCATTAAAACATGTTTAAAATATGAAAATGGAAAACTAAGTTCAGATCCTTCTTATTCACTTTGAACTCAAGCTTTGGTGATTTTTTTTAAATTTCAGAAACCGAAGGGAACCCTACCTCCTCTCCTTGGACCCTATGAAGTGTTGTATGTGATAGCTCATATGTGTGAAGGTTTTTTCATGAAAATGTCCATAGACAAAGTTTATGATTTTTGGTTGGTAATATGTCACACAAGACAACATTGTGCGCAGGTTTTCTATTTTTTTTATGTTTTTTAATTAATGGTGCTCATTTGACCTCGATCATGCTAGCTAGATTTTTTTCGTAAATGTCCGTATACCAAGTTTAGTATTTTTCCTCATTAGTGTGTATGATAAAATGGCGAATGGTGAAGGTTTCAAAAAAATTTAAATTAGTTATGCTCAGTCAAAGCCTTGGAAACCCCATTGACCAGCTCAAAACCCGTGTAAACTCCGCGGGGTTTCGCCTAACCCTAGCTCCAAATGTGAGTCGTCTGATCAGACCCTAGCGCCAAGCAACAGCCCTCGGATCACATGGACAGGATGCGTGCAGGCTCCACGCGAGAGTTGTTGGTTGTGCTCGCCCACCCTTGCCTCCCCTTTCTTTCGATGCTTATTCTGCGGCGACGAGAGGAGTCACTCCTCTGCTTCTTCTACTCCGACGACGAGAGGAGCCACTCCTCTGCTTCGTTTTCTCCAATGACGAGAGGAGCCACTCCTCTGCTTCTTCTTCTCCAGTGACTTTGGGCGATATGTCGAGCTCCACTTCAGGCTCCTTCCCCTCGTGTAACTACTATGGTCCACTTCCCATGGAGCCATGTCCTGACTACCCACGCAACACGCCACTGATACGGTTGACTTCGAAGGAGGTCAAGAATGGAAACTATGGGCGCGAGTTCGTGAAATGCGAGAGCAAGCCAGAGGGGCAGGTTAGATCTCATGATTTTTCTCTGATTTCTTTTTCTATTTGCTTTTAATTCTTTTTCCTTGGATCTGGTATTTAGGGTTCATGTTTTCGTTTCAGATCGTGAACAAATGCACACATTTTGAATGGCTGGATGACTACGTTAAGCGGATTCAATTCAATGGGGCCCTCTGGGGGCTCAATCTGTCATCAGCACAAACGAATTTGGTCTCTAAAAGTGCTGCTCTGACAGTTGGGGATGCAGATGTGAAGGGGAATTAAAGAAGATGAACAAGAACTTGAAGCAGATGATTGAATTGAACAAGCAGGCAAATCTGATAGCTTTAGGATTTTATCCCCATTATTTTTGTATAGTTGCTCTAGGATTTGCTTACTTGCTGGTCATCACTCGTTAGAGATGTTATTAGTGTGGTGTCATGTGCTCTAGGATTTGGTTAAATTTTGGATCATGTGCTCTAGGATTTGCTTAAATTTGTGGATCATGTGCTTTAGAATTTGCTTAAATTTGTGGATCATGTGCTCTATGTCGTGTGTTTCTTAAATTGTGGATCATGTGTGTTTTGTTAGTTTTGTAAACTTTCAGTTACGTCAAATAACATGGACTGCAGAGAAAAAAAATGTAGTTCTAGGGCCCAAACTAAAACTAAGCTCTGGTTGGGCCGTCGCATTGCGTTGAGTGTCGAAGGCCCACAAAGATAAAAGAGGCCTAGAAAATAGTGCACGCGCTGGCTGTGTTTTTTTTCTTGATTATTTAGATGGTAAATCCAATTATTGCCATGGCAAACAAAAATAGTGCATGATGATAAATCGGTTTATTGTTGGACTTGCCCATGTCAAATTTATTTGTACATATCGTGGCAATTTCCTTCTGTATATAGCCTACGGCACAACACTTTGATTTTTTGACATGCGGGTATTATAAACATGTTTTGTTGCAAGAAACATATTGTATACATGATTTTCTATTTTTGTTTTTGTTATTTAGAGCATGTCAGATTTAATTATCTAGATGATGATATCCATCTGAAACCACGTCTAAAATAAAGTCTGGTGGCACCATTAGCCACCATATCCATCTAGAGAGCATGTCTAGGGCTCGGCTACGGCACCATATCCATCTACCGATATCTCGCGTAGCAAGCATACATCCATAACATAGAAAGTAGCAACCATAACATAGTTCTTACATAAAACATAGAGTGCCCTAAAACATTTTTTGCGGGTGAAATAATGTATTACTCGTCACGAAAGGTTTCAACAATCAATGATATCTAGCTCAGTCACTACCAAAGGCCCCGGCCCTATCCAAGTCATAGTTCTGCCTTCTAAACGAGCAAACTTACCTAAGCTATCACTAACTTTATTTTGGCTATGATTGATATGAGTAATACAAGCTTCACGAAGAGACATAAAGTATCTAATCTCCTTAATAAGCGATGCATAGTTAGATCTATCCACCTCTTTTTCCTGTATCAACTTCACTGCAACAAGGGAGTCCGTTTGGATCATAACTGGAAGAGATAATGACAAACCCTCCATACACGCACATAATTCAGCTTCGAGGGTAGCCAACGACATTGCATAAATATATAACATGTTGTACATAAAAGATTTCATGGTACATCCAACGACATAACATAAAAATATGTAAAAAGCCCTAACGGGTAAGACAAACTTCACGAGACCGGTCGGGCCTTCACCACCATCTTCACTGCGCCTTCTCTTCAGTGCTCCTCCTCCATGTTGTCCTAGCTGAGGTAGTAGGGGAGGCTGTGCATACCGTTGTGGGTGGGGAAGATGTTATCGAAATCCCTGAAGATGTTGTAGGTGGTGAATGCGATGAACTCGCACCCACACCAAAACACCTTGCCGAGGATTTAGTACACATCGAACCTGTTAGTGAAGTTGGCGATGAGCCCTATTGCCAGAGTGGTGGAGGTTGGACGCACTTCCTCCAGTCGGAACATCACCAGCGAACCCATTGGGAGGTGGGCAAATCTTGCACCATGGAACCACTGGGCAAACTACTTTCCACCCCTCCAGCGTGAGAACACCCACACGCGGAGCGTCGTCTCCACGACGACACCGGTGGGATACTGATTCGTCCCAAACGTATCTATAATTTATGTTTGTTCCATGCTCTTTTGGGTGACATTGTTATATATTTTCCTACACTTTTATACCTTTTCACACATATTTGGACTAACCTACTAACTCGGTGCACGTGCCAGTTTCTGTCTAATGGTGTCTTTTAATTGCAGGGACTTCACCCCAATTTTCAGAGCCCCAAAAATCCCGAGAAAAATATATAAAAATCAGCGTGACGGAAGCTTCACGAAGCACCAAGGTGGGGCAGAGGGGAGACAAGCCTCACTGAGGCGGCCACCCTGCGTGGGCTCCCTCCTGGCCACGCCACCAAGCCGCCTGGGTGGCTGGTCCACCCCCTGGCGCACTCCTTTGTCCTATATTTACCCCTCAGACGGAAAACCCTAAAGATATATCCAGAATCGCGAATTTCTCCACTGTTCCGCCGTTGTAGGGCTTCCGAGATCGGGAGCGCTAGAAGACCTCTTCCCGGCACCCTGCTGGAGGGAGGATTGACCTCCGGGAGCTTCTCCACCACCATGGACGCTTCCCGGACGTGTCATGAGTAGTCCTCCTTGGACCATGAGTCCATAACCAGTAGCTATGTGATGTCTTCTCTCCAATCTTGTTCTTCAATGCTTAGCCCTTGTGAACAGCCCTACATGATCAAGGCATCTATGTAATTTACCTGTTGTTGTTATGTTGAGTTTGCAGGGGTCCGATGCATTATGAGGTTATGTTCAGATTGTGATGAGTTATATATTTGGTTCTCCTTATATATTATGTTCATGAGTAATTTATGCATGTTCTGTGTTGCTTTTTATTGCTTTGGCCGAGTAGTAGATTGTAACTCCAAGAGGTAGCGTTATGCATGACTGTGGGTTCATGCCCCCTGATGTCTAGCTTGAGTGACAGAAACATGAGATTAGGGGATGTGTTGTTGCCACCAAGGAGAAAACAACGGTGCTTGTAACCACTATTGCAAAGATTGTTTACCTTACGCAAAGTCCGTTAATGCAGTTGTCCGTTGCTTTGAGTTTACACTTAGGGTGGGGCTCGCAACTTAATACCAGTGAGATGTTTTGGATAGATACTCAAGGTGGATGATTAGAGAGTAGATGTTGATGGATAAACGGTCTACTTGTCTTGGTATACTGCCCATTACTTTTGAGCCCTTAACTTTCTTGTAGCATGATTAGCATTGCGGTGCGTTTATAATTCTGTCAATTGCCCAGCTATAATTTGTTTACCTAGCATAGTTGTTTATCGTCTTTTGGGAGAGAGACATCACTAGAGAACATCATGGGACTCTGGTCCATATTACCACCATTGTTTACACCTCCACCATTTTGCTTTTATTTACTTTTCCGTTGCAAACACTATCGCTATTCCCGCTTGTGTTTTGATCCTTTGCAAACTACAAGGCCGGAGAGATTGACAACCTCTCTGAACTCGTTGGGAGCAAAGTTATTTGTTGTGTGTGCAGGTCCACGTCTTGTGCTAGCGCCAGAGCAGCGGACACCTACTTGTTGATCCTTGGAGTCTTCCTGGTTCGATAAACCTTATAGGTCCCGTGTAAGAGAAATCAACTGTTGACTACATATCCACCTTCCACTTGGGGTAACCAACGAGGGGCGAGAAGTATATCCATCAACTCGTCATGAAGTCCTGCCTCTCCGACATGGTCGATGCGAGCTCGAAGGTGGGTCCATTGTACTGCATCCTCGCCTCGCTTTGAGAGTGCTCTGGGTTTGGGTGAAGAAGAGAAGGGGGCGGCGCAAATGGATGTGTGGACAATAGATGGAGGCGTGGGCGGTTTTAATAGAGAAAGAGTAAGGGAAGGGGAGTGACACCGGCCGCGCTTTGAATTTTCTATGTTCAAACGAGCGGCGTCGATCAATATCCCACATTAATTGCCACGTTGAATAGATGCGAGTGGATTGAGGAGACAAGCATGCAAGATGAGACGAACAAGCAGCAGCGACCGTCCCTGTGTCCGTGGTGACTCGCGTGCAGAAAGAGGCCGGTCAGCGTCCGTGGCGGCTCGCATGCAGAAAGAGGGGAGGTGAGCGCATCGTGGCGGCGGGCATCAACGCATGCACGCAGGCTAGCTACGTGCAAGCATAGCAGGCTCATGTCGTTGCAGTACTCACAAGGCCTAACAATCTAACCACAGTCCAATGGGCGAACAACGACACCGTCCGACGCGGCCCCAATTGTCGGGTCCAACGGGCGACACAGTCCAATGGGCGAACAGCGACACCGTCCGACGCGGCCCCAATTGTCGGGTCCAACGGGCGACATAGTCCAGCGCGGCCCCACTCATCAGAGTTAACGGTCAAAGCATCTGACATGACGGCATCCACCATTGTGACCATTCATGAGGGTTTCACACAAGGGAGTGGGGAAAAGTGAGTAAAAGTTAAGAGCGTGGGGATGAATGAGTAGAGCTAAGGAACTAGGGGCACAGAAGTAAAAATCCCAAAATAAAATGCCGTGATTATCCTATTTTCTAAGTTTCCTGTTCAATAAAAATGGCCCAAAAACAAAAAGTCTCAGGTTGCCACAAAATTTTATCGTGAATGTTTCTGCAATATTTAAGAATTTTTTGTGCTTAAAATACATGAGGGAGGAGCACCTCCGGGCCACAAGCCAAAATTCATACTCTCTGTCTCTCTCTCTCTGTCTCTCTCTCTCTATCATGTTCTTGCTCCTCAACCATAATTTTTCGATCTCTTTATTCAGAACTTAGTTTTGCTTCAGTTGTTTATATTTTATTTATTCAACCTGAAAAAGTTTTGGGAAATTGATCCTTGGTAGGTGACTCTCCCATTCCTACAATTAGTTTTTGCTTTAGTAGTTTATATTTTCCATATTTTGCTGCACTTGGTGCTACTGAAAATGCGTTTGCATGTTGAATTCCTTGAGTTCCAACTAGTATGAATGCTTGTTATGGACTCTAGGCATATATATATATGATTAGTTGCTATCAATCTTGCAAAATTTTATTGACATAATTTTGTGGCCCAAAAATTTCAGAAATTTGGTCATAGGAAAATGAATTTCCTCACGAGGGATTCTTCAAATCTAAGTCATAAAGGAGTTGTGGGAAGGACCCAGGACAAGGACATCAACATCTTTCACAACGTGGAAGTTAGGCCGTGTGAATGGCCACACGTCCCTTTCATGAGTGAAGAACGTTTCCACCAAGAGTTTGTGCAATTCATTGCAAATGTTGGGCTTACCAACTTCCTTGCATATGAGTGTGATCAATATTATATCCTTACAAATTCTTTTGTGAAAATTTTCTATTTCACAAATAGGTCCGGTGCTCCCATGGTACGCTTTGATTTATATGCAACACATTATGAAATACCACTCTCTGAATTTTTATGAAATATGCATGATTCCTTCTGCCGGGGGAATGCGTGATCCTAAACTAGAGGACTTCAAGTAATTTCTCCTTACCTTAACTATATGAGATACTAGGGGCGTATCAAATGCTAGGGCCACCAGCTTACATGTCTCATATGTGCATTGTTTCGCTTTATTCATAGGGAAATGTTTAACTACTATGAGTCACAGTGGTGGTTAGAGTGCCCCCACCCTCGCTATTTGGCGTCACGCTCTATATGGTGATAACACTTACAACTCAGGAGCTATTGTCGCGCGTCACTTGCATCTAAACCGAACCAGGGCAAGTTTCATGGTGGTATTTATGCAACCCGCTTAGCGAAACATTTTAATATCGACTTACGCCTCACTGATTACTTATTGCCTAAAGTTTATCTTAATCATCAGTCCATGATAAAACATGAGTTCATTAATGAACATAAGCCCTCGCAGCACATTCGTTATAACTTAGTATACAACAAGGATACTCACGATGTTATAGTGTTGCCTAGACCTTCTTTATTTAAGTATCATGCGAGGAACGGATATACCATCATGCCACCAGATGTAATTTCTTACTAGAACGAGTTGGCTGAGGTAGAGGCTACAGCTCAGGCGTGTGACACACAAGTCCCTCATACCAATTACTTTCTTCCGGGACCAGATGGCTACTACAAATGGTAATCACCAAGCAAGGAAAACGCCTAAGCTTGGGGGAGTACGTATTTCTCACTGACATTACATTCATGTTGTCACACTTCATATAAATTTTTGGTGTTCATCCTATTTCATTTTATATCCATGTTAGTTTTTATTTTTCTACTTTCTTCTTGCGTGTTTAAAAAACTTTCAAAATCCAAAAATATTTCTTGTTTCTTTTCTGTTTTTCTTTCCCGTACTATTAACAGAAAACCCAAAAATATTTCCTTTGCATGTTGGGAGCTTTCCCGTGTAAATAGCTTATCTCGCTTTTATTTTCCCTTGTTTATTTTCTAATTTAAAAAATCAAAAACTCCAAAAATATTTCAGTGCATTTCCCTGAATTTCTTTTCCTTTCGTTGAGTCATTGAGAATAGAAGACCACGATGAAAATGTTGAGTGGCTCTCATATCCATTATTGTTGATCTATCAAAAGAGCTAATATTACCTTATCTTCTCCTTTATATAAACTATTTCACAGATTCCATCTTAGTCCACGGCACACTTGCACTATTACCATTTTCACATCATTCAGTCATGCAAGTGAAAGGCAATAATGACGATATTTTATGAAGTAATCATGGTAAAGGAAGTTGGTATGAACTCTTCTTGTTTTCTGTTTTTGTAAATATGTTTAGCTCATTCGATCTTGATTCAGCATATTATGAGTAAAGATGTTTATGATGATAATTAGAGATTATAGTTGCTCATGTCATGCTTAAATATCTAGGAGTGGATAATGATTTATCTTATGAGTCAACATGCATTAAAATGGTTATGATATGGTATGGTAGTATGGTATTCCCCTGTGAGTAATTCGAGCGGCTTGACTTGGCCCATCTGCAAACATGTAGTTGATTCAAAACCAAGACAACCTTCATGATGTTTAAATTCACCGTGTTTATATCCTACTCATGCTAATGATCCATGTTAATTACTCGCAATGCATGATTATGACCGTTTTTGCTCTCTAGCTGGCCGCTTCTCAATCTATTGTTAGACTGCACCTATACTGTGTGAGAATGCTTCTTGTGCATCCAAACTCCTAAACCTAAGTTGTTCCACATGATTCCACCATACCTACCTATATGGGTATTACCCTGCCATTCCAAGTAAATTTGTAGTGTCGCCAATAAATATTCAAATAAACCTTTATTTTGTGTCCTCGTACCGCTCATGGAGCGATGGGATGGCCAGTATCTTCCATGTTAAGCGGCTTATTCTCAAGATGGAAGTTTATTCGCATCTCATTGCACGAGAAAGACTGGTAAAAAGTATGCCCTCATAATAAAAAAAATAATTAAACAAATATCCTCGGACAGTTGATATGTTGGAAGGCACCCGTGGATTCGGTCAGTCATGGTTAGTCTATGGATGGTGGAGAGGAGTAAACTTTACAATTCCGTCTGGGAACCGCTAATAATGGGTTTCACATGGAAGATATCGAAAACACTGTCATAACGTTGACATGAAAAGCACACCACCCAAAACTAACATTCATCTCTGTTTTAAACCTTGATCTCTCGCACCTCTACAAATGAATATTTCCCACACCACCCAAAAATACGCCACAGATCATATGTGATATAAGTCCAGCACGTGATAAGTTAAAACGCATGTCTAAGTGTCCATCTATACTACAAGTCAGAGGACATACGTGATATAAGTCCAAGGTGATAATTAGTTTAAGAAAAAGGTCCATTGTGATAGAACAAAAAAAATACTACTCATACACATACGTATATAGAGAAATGTGTTCATGCATAAAGGTATGTGTAAAAAAGAATTCAAGGGCCTATGCAAAAAAATAATAAGGGCAGCATGCGCGGCCATTTTTTAGCATACTAAAATCGAAGTCGCTCACATACAAGAGTATACTCACACTTCTATGAATGCACACACACACATCCTACCCCTATAACATTGTACAATCAAAGTTGCTCATATACACAAGCATATGCTCAACCTTCTATGAATGCACACACGCACACCCTACTTCTATGAGCACCTTCTATAAATTGAGTCGACATATCATCTTGAGATTGAAGAAGCCGCTACAGACGCGTCCATTGTCGACAGAAATGTCTCTTCACACTAACCGCACATCACCGGAAGGTCCAAAATAAATTCAGAAAAATGTAAGCACTAATCTCTAAGTATAGGACATGAACTCTGGTGCGACGGGGATACCGCTGCTCCTAACCATCTAATCATAAGTTGATTCATGCTCCTAACAAAAAATATATATAAGGGTGCCCTCCTATAACGGCAGACCTGATTAATTCATCAACCAGATATTGCATCGTGGGGATCTATTATGTTCATATAGAAACAAAGAATGGACATATAGAAAATGGCAGAGGCGTGATTGCATAAGATAGGACTACAAGTTTTTAAGGGCTTTTTTTATGGTCTAAGGAATTCAATTCTTAAATTCAGATTTAACCGGAGATTCATTTAATCTTTTCAGTTTCCATCCCAGTAACGATGGATGATACACTAAAGGAGGAGTGTTGATGGTTCACTGATGGATAGCAACTCAAACTTTGTCGGTTTCGTTCTTCAATCATGTTTGTGGGCGGATATACTACTTTGCCTGACGTGCATGTAAGTACATGATTCTTTGGGGAGCAAGATTGCTAATACATATTTGCATACATAGTATGTCTATGCATGTCTCTTTTTTGTGGTTATAACAAAGAAAAAAAATAGTCATTAAAACTTCTGTAAATACATATATATTTCTATTGTATAATGTACGGGGTGTTTCATGGGCCACAAAGATATAATGTAAACACATCATTGTCTATGTTAAATATTGATGACGAATATAAAAAAGTTCCATCCATATTACTCATAAAAGAAATTGTTTAAGAAATGGTTGGTCGAGGCTAGAAATTATACTCTTAATAATTTATGCTATAATGAGAATGTACAACAATCAATGTTTTAATATGTATATTATTTACTATGATAGCACGTATCTTGATAGAAAGTCGTGCATGCATGCGTCCATCATTGTGTATATAGAAACCAACTCTGTAATTCTATGGTGCTTTCATGGCCAAACGGAAGATGTATAAATTTTTTGGTAGGGTAAGAAAGGAAGATAAGTGGTAAAATAGTCCAAGCAATGTAACTTTGTTGGATCCTCTGTCCAACCTTTGTACACATACATGTGTTATTATACAAATCCACCTTGCAATATTCATATTATTGGATGCAAACAATCTATCACATAATAGTCCAAGGAACATAGCTTCATTAGACCTTATGTCCAACCAAGGTACTCACACATGTGTTATAATAATAACCTCCATCAACATACTCATATTATTCTTTGACATTTTAAAATTTCACAATTTTTATGTATTGACTATTAAATTGGCTAGCCCGTGCATTTGCACGGGTTGATGACTAGTGTATCTATAATTTTTGATTGTTCCATGTTGATATATTATCATTCTAGAATACTTTTTGGGTATTTATTTGCTGATTTGTATTATTTTTTAGCACTAACCTATTTATCTAGTGTCGTGTGCGAGTTGCTATTTTCTGCATGTTTTTCACCTTTTAGGTTTACCATACCAAACAAACTCCAATTGACCTGAATCTTTTTGGAGATTTTCTATGGACCAAAACAAGACCACCAAGCACCGGAAGAAGGCTACGGGCCACATGAGGGCCCCACAAGCCAACCCGGCGCGGCCCGGGGGGCGCCTTGTTGGCTTGTGGGTCCCTTGAGGCCCTCCCGGCTTCGTTCTCTTGCTTATAAATTCTTAGATAACCTAAAATCCCTAGAAGTAGTCCCAAAACACTTTTTATGCCGCCGCAAATCTCTGTTTTGATGGTAGGCCATTTCGAGCTCCGTTCTAGCACCTTATCAGACGGGGGGTCAATCACGGAGGGCCTATTCATCGACCTTGCTACTCTCATGATGATGTGTTAGTAGTACACCACAAACCTATGGGTCTGATAACCCACAAGTATATGGGATCGCAATAGTTTTCGAGGGTAGAGTATTCAATCGAAATTTTTATATTCGACAGATGGGAGGCAAAGAGTATCTGCAGTTGAGTTTTCAATTCAACCACACTTGGAGATTTGGTATCTGAGCACACTAATCTGTAGCACAATAATATGATAGTTTTGATAGCAGTGGTAAAAGTAGCAGCAGTAAGGGTAACACTGATAGCAGTTTTGTAGCAATTCTAACAGTAGTAGCAACAGTAGTATATTAGCAAGAACAATATGTGGAAAACTCGTAGGCACTGGATTGGTGATATTTTTGGATGATATTCATCATGTATCAGTCATAAAATAGGGCGACACATTGCTAGCTCCCGTTCATCGATATACTATAGGCATGTATTCCGTAAATTGTCATACATGCTTAGGGAAAAGAACTTTGATGACATTTTTTCCCTACCCTCCCGTGGCAGCGGAGTCCATAAGGAAACTAAGGGATATTAAGGCCTCCTTTCAATAGAGAACCGGAACAAAGCATTAACACATAGTGAATACATGAACTCCTCATACTATAGTAATCACCAGAAAGAATCCCAATTATTGTCACTGTGGGGTATGCGGATCCTAAAACATAGTAGGTGCATATGAGTTGCAAGAATAAATCGAAAACATAGATATAATGGTGAAAACATAACTGGTTCAGATCTGAAATCATGGCACTCGGGACCTAGTGACAAGCAATAAGCATGGCAAAGTCATAGCAACATAAATCTTCGAACATAGTGTATACTAGGGATCAAACCCTAACAAAACTAACTCGATTACATGATGAATCTCATCCATATCCTCACCGACCAGCAAGACTACAAAGGAATTACTCACTCCCAGTGGAGAGCATCATGGAATTGGCGATGAAGGAGGGTTGGTGATGACGAAGACCGAAGATTCCCCTCTCCAGAGCCCCAAACGGACTCCATATCTAGCCTCCCGATGAATAAAAGGAGGTGGCAGCAGCTCCGTATCGTGAAATGCGATGAAACTTCCTCTCCTATTTTTTCTCCAAAAATAGGAATTTTTAGTGCTAGAGATACGGTCAGCCGAGCCCTGAGGGCCCCACTACCCACCAGGCCACGCCAGGAGGGGGTAGCACGCCCTGGTGCCTAGTGGGTGCATGGAGCCTCCCCTCTGGAGGGTCTTGGTTCCAGTATTTTTCTTCTAATCGATAAAAAATCTCCATAAAGTTTCGTCCAATTTCCAGAACTTTTATTTCTGCACAAAAACAACACCATGGTAGTTCTGCTGAAAACAACGCCATTTCGGGTTAGTTTCATTCAAATCATGCAAATTAGAGTCCAACACAACTACAAAAGTGTTTGAAAAAGTAGATACGATGGAGACATATCAACTCCCCCAAGCTTAAACCATTGCTTGTCCTCAAGAAATTTAGTTGGCAAACTAAAAGTGAAAAAGAAAAACATTTACGAACTCTTTTGTTCTTGTTTACATATACATGCTTAGAGAGCATCCATTTTTTCAGCACAAGTCATGACTAATAATATCGACAATAACCCTTAGAAACTATATTAGCTCATATAAATGGCATAATCAACTATCGAGCAACAATAAGATAACTTAAATGCCAACACTTTGTCAAAACAATCATGATATAATATGAAAACAGTGGTACCTCGCTAGCTCTTTCTAAGATCGCAAATAATAAATACAGACACCTCCAAAGTTCAAGCAGCGACTAGACATTGTAATACATGGTACAGGAGATCCAATCATGCTTCAAACAAAGTTTAACTAGACACAAAGCCTGAGGATGACAACATTGCTGTCAAGTCTGGTACTTATTTCAGAAGGTGACTACCCCAAGTAAAAATAAAATAACATGAAAGTAAATAGAAAGTCCCTTTGCACAAGGAAGCAGGGATTTGTAGAGGTTAGCGGTTCCAGAGCTCACAACGAAAGTCAGAGATAAATTATTGTGGGACGTACGCCCTTCATGTCAATGTTACAACCAAGGGTTATAGTATCTTCCATGCTAAACAAATTAGCAGCGGTTCCCAAGTGTTAAAGGTAAAGTATTACCCCCCTTCACAAACAAACACACTCCACAGCTAGCCGAATCCACGGGTGTCTTCCATACCAACAACAATCTAGGGGAGTTTTGTTTAATTATTTGCGATTTACGATTTCGGGACTGGGAATCCCTTTTTACCAGCCCCTCTCGTGCAAGGACGACTGAATAAACACTCAACATGACAATAACCCGCTTACCATGGAAGATACTGACCGCCCCGTGTCGCTCCATGAGCAGACCCGGCACACAATACAGAAGCTCATTTGAAATATTAGATGTTGCACATGCAAATTTACTTGGAACGGTAGGGTAATACCGCATATACGTAGATATAGTGGACTCATATGGAATAACTTTGTTTCAAGGATTTTGATGCACAAGCAGTATTCCTGCTTAGTACAGGTGAAGGCTAGCAAATATGTTGGGAAGCGACTAGCTAGAGACCGAAGACAGTCATGAACATGCTTATGAATAATTACCATTGCATACTAGCATGAGTAGGATACAAAAACCATGAACATAAATATCGTGGAGGCTATGTTGGTTTTGATTCAACTACATGTGTGAACAGGTGCCAAGCCAAGCCACTCGGATATTCAGAGGAGGACACCATATCATCACACTACATCACAACCATTTTAATGCATGTTGACATCCAAGATAAATCATTATCTACTCCTAGCTACTTCAGCATGGCATGAACAACTATAATCTCTAATTGTCATTGCAAACATGTTTGGGTATCATACACTGAATCATGCATACGGGTCTAAACATATTTACAAAAACAAAAACAAAATGAGTTCATACCTGCTTCTCTCTACCAGAGTCACTTCATCAAATATCGTCATTATTGCCTTTCACTTGGACGAGTGAATGATATGAAAATAATAATTGTGCAAGAGTGATGTGGACTAACCTGGATCTACAACATTTTATTTAAGAGGAGAAGACAAAATAATATGGGATCTTTGTTAGATTAATAACAATGCATATGAGACCCACTCAACATTTTCATCGAGGTCTTCCCGTTGGGTACAACTCAATAAAGGGGAAAAATCAGAGAAACACACTAAGATATTTTTGGTGTTTTTAGTTTTTCTAGAAGAAAGAAATTAAAGAAAAAAAACTAAAATGAGAAAAACTATTTACACGGGAAAGCTCCCAACAAGCAAAAGAACAAAAGAGAAATCTTTTTGAGTTTTCTGCAAGTTTTTCATACCCACGAGAATAAGGCAATAAAAATAAATACAACATGGATAATACAATGCAACAGTGTGAACACCGACAACTAGAATATGTGAGCATGAATGTAAAGTTGGTGGAAACACGTACTCCCCCAAGTTTAGGCTTTTGGCCTAGCTTGGTAATCACCACCCGTAGTAGCCGTCTCGTCTCATGCAGAAGTGTTTGGGAAGCGGCACCTAAGATTCCCACTCCTGGGGCTCCTGCTCAGCCGCTCCCTGGGCGTTCCGGTAGGCAACAATGTACTCCGGCATGATCCTGTATCCACTCCTGGCAATAGAATCAAACAAGGCAGGTCCAGGCAACGGAATAACATCATGAGTAACCTCAATAAAAACCAAGTTATAACGAATGTTATCCAAGGAATCATCATGGTCAATAAAGTGGTGATCCACCATCATCTGATGGTCTAGATAAACTCGTGGTAAAAGATAATCATCATGACATAAAGAGATGTTAGAGCGTTTTGCTAAGCGAAGGCATAAATACCACCGTGGATTTTGCCCTTAGATATGTTAGTGTGTAAACAACAAGCAAGAATAGCTCCCAAATTAAAGGCGTGGTCGTTATGGACTGCTCGGTGTATAATGGCAAGGCCAGGAGCGCTAAGTATACTACCCTGCTCCCTAAGACTTAAACACTTCATGACAAATAAAGCAAAGTAGTGCACCAAAGGAAACTGCAAGCTAATGGTAGTGGCTTTTGACACAACTCTTCCCTCACCCACCATTAAAGTGAGCAGGAAGTCCTCAAACTCGGCGGGCTTGGGCTATCTTAACTCTTAGTGAGAGGTGAGATGTCCCAAACGTATCTATAATTTCTGCTTGTTCCATGATCTTTTAGGTGACATTGTTATATGTTTTGCTACACTTTTATATCATTTTACACATATTTGGACTAACCTACCAACTCAGTGCACCTAGTGCTAGTTTTTATCTGCTGATGTCTATTTTGCAGGGGCTATTACCCAATTTTCCGAAGCCCGAAAAATTCCAGGAAAAATATATAAAAATCAGCGAAACAGAAGCTTTCGGATCACCGAAGATGGGCTAGAGGGGGGCTAGGGGTTGCCCAAGCGACTTGCTGGCGCGGCCAGGCCCTAGGCTGTGCCAGGGGGCCACCTGGGTGGCCCCCCTCCTTTGGCCTATATTTAGTCCCCCGCGAGGAAACCCTTCCAAAACATCCATAATCGAGAATTTCTCCATGGTTCCGCCGCCGCAGCGCTTCCGAGTTCGGGAGCGTCAGGAGACCTCTTCTCGGCATCCTCCGAAGGCAGGATTGACATTCGGGAGCTTCTCCACCGCCATGGACCCTTCTCGGACGTGTCGTGAGTAGTCCTCCTTGGACCATGATTCCATGACCAGTAGCTATGTGATGTCTTCTCTCAAATCTTGTGCTTCGATGGTTAGTCCTTGTGAGCTGCCCTACATGATCAAGGCATATATGTAATTCTCTTGCTTTTGCTATGCTCGGTTTGTTGGGATCCGATGGATTATGAGATTACGTTCATATTGTTATGAGTTATATATTTGATTATCCTTTTACATTATGTTCCTTAGTGATTCATGCATGTTCTCCGTTGCTATTTATTGCTTTGGCCGAGTAGTAGATTGTAACTCCAAGAGGGAACGTTATGCATGATTGTGGGTTCATGCCCCTCGATGTCTAGCTTGAGTGACAGAAACATGAGACTAGGGGATGTGATGTTGCCACCAGGGAGAAAACAATGGTGCTTGTGACCATGGTTGCAAGGATTGTTTACCTTACACATAGTTCGTTAATGCAGTTTGTTCGTTGCTTTGAGTTTACACTTTGGGTGGGACTCGCAACTTAATACCATCGAGATTTTATGGATAGATATCTCAAGGTGAATGATTAGTAAGTAGATGCTTATGAATAAACTGTTTACTTGTCTTGGCGTACTGCCCATTACTATTGAACCTCTAACTATCAAGTAGCATAATTAGCATTGCGGTGCGTTCATAATTCTGTCAATTGCCCAACTATGATTTGTTTACCCAAGCATAGTTGTTTATCGTCTTTTGGGAGAGATACATCACTAGTGAACATCATGTGACTCCGGTCCATATCACCATCAATGTTTACACCTCCATCATTTTCCGCTTTTATTCACTTTTCCGTTGCAATCACCACTACTATTCCCGCTTTTGTTTTGATCCTTTGCAAACTACAAGGCCGGAGAGATTGACAACCTCTCTGTACTCGTTGGGAGCAAAGTTATTTGTGTGTGTGCAGGTCCACGTCTCCTGTTGAACAAGATACGATACACCTACTTGTTTAGCCTAGGAGTCCTCCTGGTTCGATAAACCTTACATTCTCCGTTTAAGGGAAAACTTGCTACTGACTACATCTCAACCATCCACTTGGGGTAACCAACGAGGTGCGAGAAGTATATACATCATCTCGTCATCAAGCAAAGTTTTTTGGCGCCATCGCTGGGGACTAAAATCATCAAGATAGGGGAGTTGCACGCTATCTTTTACCTTTGCTTTTTGTCTTGTTAGTATGCTTTCTAGTTTTTGCTTTAGAGTCTTATACCAAAAACCACAAAAAAATTAGTTCCTTTGTTCTTGCTTGTTGCCGCTGCTATGGGTTCCACTGAAAACACCAAGTTATGTGACTTCACTAGTCACAACAACAATGACTTTATTTGCACTCCTACTGCTTCCCCCGCCACTGGAGCCACGTCCTATGAGATTAAACCTGCTTTACTGAACCTAGTTATAAAAGATCAATTCTCCGGTGTTGGAGATGATGTTGCCTTGCACTTGAACAATTTTGTTGAGCTCTGTGATATGCAAAAATATAAAGAAGTAAATGGTGATGTTGTTAAACTTAAGTTTTTTTCCTTTCTCTTTGAGAGGAGGATCCAAAGAGTGGCTTCAATCTTTGCCTAGAAATAGCATAGATTCTTGGGATAAGTGCAAAGATGATTTTATTGGGAAGTAGTACCCGCCTGCTAAGATTATCTACTTGAGGAGTAACATTATGAATTTTAGACAATTGGGTAATGAACATGTTGATCAAGCTTGGGAACGTATGAAATCTCTTTTTAATAATTTCCCTACACATGGTTTGACTACTTGGATGGGTATCCAAACTTTCTATGCAGGATTGAACTTTACCTCACGGAATCTGTTAGACTCGATCATGGGAGGAAACTTTATGTCAACTACACTTGCTGCTGCCACAAATCTATTGGATGAAATGATGACAAATTATTCTCAATGGCACACCGAGAGAGCTCCAACAGGTAGGAAGGTAAACTCTGTTGAGGAGATCTCCTCCCTTAATGATAAGGTTGACATGATCATGACTCTACTTACTAAGCAAGCTCCTATTGATCCTCATGATATTCCTGTAAATTCTTTGGTTGCTCAAGAAAGAGAGCAAGTTGATGTTAATTTTATCTCTAGGAACAACTTTAATAACAATGCTTATAGGTGTAATTTTGGTAGCAATACTATACCGTCCATGCAACAACTATGGGAACAACAACAATTATCCTAGCACCAAAAACTCTACTTCTGAATTAGAGAGCATGCTTAAAGATTTTATCACTTCTCAAAAAGCCTTCAACAAGAGTGTATAAGAGAAACTAGAAAAATTAGTTAGTCTCTCTTTGAAGGTGGACAACATAGCTCATGATGTAGAGATGCTTAAAATTAGAACTTCCCCACTTGAGGAAAGGAACACTACACCCATGAATGATATCCAAGTCCAAATTAATGAGAACATAAGAATGCTAGACAAACTTAAGGATAGATGGGCTAGAGAAAAAGAAGAGGAAGAGAGAATTAAGAGCCTTCCTACACACACTACCATTGCTACTATACAAGTTGTTGAGGATCTCAAAAGTTTTAGCACCCATCGCACTCCTAATCCCAATGGACCTACTATTAGTGGTGCTAATACCTCAACTATAGGACAAGAAGGTCCTTTGAATTTAGAGACTACCAAAAGAATGAGCTTAGATGACATTACTACCACTTTAATTAATGGTGGTAATCTTGATTTTGACAATTGTAGTCTTTTCGAAGTTATCACCTTTTTGCAAAGAATGGATAAAGACCCCCACACTAGTGCACTCAATATTGCCTTCACCGAGCATATTACCAATTCTCTTATCAAAGGTAGGGAGGAGAAGCTCAAGCTAGAGACTTATATTCCTAGAAAACTAGAAGATGGTTGGGATCCTATGGTCAAAATTAAATTGAATTATATCTCTTGCTTTGCATTGTGTGATGTTGGAGCTAGTGCATCCATTATGCCCAAAATAATATATGATATGCTTGATTGGAAACCTTATGATCCATGTTATTTTGGTGTTGGTCTTGTTGATTCTTCCATAAATAAACCTTTAGGGAGAATTGATGATGTTCTTATTATTCTCAATGATAATTATGTGCCCGTTGATTTTCTTATTATGGACATTGAATGTGATCCTTCATGTCCAATTATTTTGGGACGTCCTTTTCTGCGCATCGTTGGTGCTATCATTGACATGAGAGAGGGAATTATTAAATTCCAATTTCCTCTTAAAAAGGGAATGGAACACTTCCCTAGAAAGAAGATTAAGTTACCTTATGAGTCCGTTACTCGGGCAAGTTATTCTTTTGGAGTTGATAACACTTGATCTTCTTGCATTATGCCTAGCTCAAAGGCATAAAAGAAGGCGCTTGTTGGGAGGCAACCCAATTTGTTTTTACTTTCTGTTTTAGTGGTCTTTATGTGTGTTACTAATGTAGCAACATCATTGTATCTTTATTTTTAATCTCTGTGCCAAGTTATAGCCTCCGATTGCAAGAAAGTTCAAAAATTGTGACATGTTGTCCACAAACAGATTCTGTCTGCTTGACGAAAAATTTGCCAAAATCACCAGATCAACTTTTTGATCTGAATTTTTTTGAAAGAATGCTCTATATAATTTCCTTTCTGGCATCTGTTCTGAGTTTGTTGATTTGAGTTGCGATAGTTCCCCGAATAAAATATTTACTACCTGCTGTTTTGTTTTTCATCGATTCTGCCATGTTTTACGTTTCCATTGTTTTGCAAATCCTAAGCTTATTTTTTATTTGGAAAAACCTTTTAGCAATCATGATAAAAATTAGTTTTTTCATTAAAATATTTATTTCCAGTAGGTAATGAATTATTTTATTAAGGGTACTAACCACACTAATCAGCTTATGATCAGTTTCGTATAAAGGGAGTTTTCAAGTATATGATGGGAGATGATGAAAGAAGATACGGGAGTGTCAAGCGCTGAAGCTTGGAGATGCCCCCATGCACTCCAAGAAATATTCAAGGAGACTCAAGTGTCTAATCTTGGGGATGCCCCCGTGCATCCCCTTCTCTATCAACAATCATCAATTCGTCCATCTCCATGCTATATTTTTATCACTTCATATGTTATCTGTTATGCTTGGAGCATCACACTCTTTACTTTTTAGTTTATTTTAGTATTGCTTGTTGTTCATAACAAGTCGGAACCTATCCTACCTTGTTTGGGAGAGACACACGCTCCATTCCACTCTAGAGCACAACATAGGTTTTCATGCTTATCTTTTATGTGTGTTCTTTATCTTTACTTAGCTACTGTCATGCTTAGCTCTTAGTTCTCATACTTATCATTTTAAGAGCTTTTATTTAGGTTGCTTCTCGAACTCTCTTGAGCTATCATGCTTATCTTGTTTAGAGAGTTGGCTCGTTGCACTGAGTTGTGTGTCTTGCATGAGTAGGTAACTGAGTTTGCTATTTAAGTATAGTAGTAACTTGCAATAGTTTTGAGGTATTTATTTGAGTAATGTTTGGACTATTGGTGCCAAGAGCTTGAGCCTATTAGTGATAGGTGTCGTATTTTCGGAAATCCATGTGTTTTTCAAAAACTAAAAATTAGTTGAGAACTCTAGCTACTAAATTGATCACTAACCTCTGGAGAGGTTGGAATATATAGAGTACCCTCACGTTACCATGAGTTGAGGATGCGCAAGGATAACCAAACCCCCGAACACCCCTCCTCGGGGTACTTGTATATTTGTGTATTTCCTAACTAGATAGAGAGTTGCCGATAATAAGTGTATGAGTTCTTCGGACTAATGTGAGTATTCGATTGTGGACACTTCCACCATCCATATGTTCTAGCCTCTTCGATACCGTGCATTGCCCTTTCTCATATTGAGAGTTGGTGCAAACTCCGCCGGTGCATCCAAACCCATGACATGATACGCTCTTTCATACATAAGCCTCATTATATCTTTCCTTGAAACATCCACCATACCTACCTATTAAGGCATTTCCATAGCCTTTCTGAGATACATTTCCATGCAACATCCACCATCTCATGACTTGATCTTCATGTCATACATGATTTTGCTTGATCGTAGAGCCGCATGATAGTTGGGCCTTGCCCCAATTATTGCTACATGACACGCTAGTATCATTGCATATCCTGCTACACTAACAGAGGCATACATTTGCATACATCATGATAGTTTTCACTTGTCTTTATGTTGAGTACTTCTTATAAAGTGTGATGATTTTTCTTTTATTCTTGTTAAACATATATTGTTGCCCTTAAGTGAGGAAAAGATCCCAAAGAGGACAAAACAAAAGATCCCAAAGAGGACAAATGAGAGATAAAAAGAAAGAGCCAAAGAGGCCACAAAAAGAAATCAAAAAAAAGAGAAGGGGGCAACACTACTATTCCTTTTGAAAGATCCACACTCGTACTCCATTGCTATATTTGTAATACATAGAGATTATCATTCATGCATAACTACGTGGGGACCCTTACACTATAAAACTTGGTTTGCATATTCCAATGACGAGCCTCCTCAAATGAGCTATAGGTCTTCATGAGCAAACAAGTTGGATGCACCCCCACTAGTTCCATTTGAGAGCTTACCTTAGCTCATATGTGCATCTGTTACATGGCAATCCCTACTCCTCACATCTATCATTTGGTTTTCTCTCGCCTATGGTTGTCCTCATTGATGTGAAACTTTCACACCTTTTTGTCTTCCTTCCCCATCATTATTCTATTTGCCATCCTAATTGCCAACATATCTTGCTTACGCTCATCCATTGCATGAGTGCTCAAAGTCGAAAGGGAGAGGATCATTTTGACTTGTGCCTTACTAGTGGTCTGGGATGAGTCAAAATAAGATTCCGAAGGAGACCAAGTGTGAAATTTTAGTAGATTGAGTTCTCAATTAAAAAATATTTTATGATCTCAACCCATCTCCCACTTCTTGCACGCAAACACCATTTGGAGACCTTTATGTTCTTACTTTGCTAAATTCAATACTAAATATACACTCTTTCTTGTTTTTGTCTTGACTTGAATTGCATATCTTACTTGCTTTACTCTGAAGTTATTATATGTGTGTTAGCATGTATTCACAAAAATTATTGTGTTATCATTTATCTAATCGAGGACGAGCAGAAATTAAGCTTGGGGATGTTGATACGTCCCAAATGTATCTATAATTTCTGCTTGTTCCATGATCTTTTGGGTCACATTGTTATACGTTTTGCTAAACTTTTATATAATTTTACACATATTTGGACTAACCTACTAACTCAGCGCACCCAGTGCCAGTTTCTGGCTGCTGATGTTTATTTTGCAGGAGCTTTTACCAAATTTTCCGAAGCCTGAAATATTCGAGGAAAAATATATAAAAATCAACGAAATAGAAGCTTCCGGATCACTGGAGATGGGCCAGAGGGGGGCCAGGGGCTGCCCACACGACCTCCTGGCGCGGCCAGGCCCTAGGTCGCGCCAGGAGGCCGCCTGGGTAGGCCTCACCTCCTACGATGCCCTCCTTTGTCCTATATTTAGTCCTCCGCGAGGAAACCCTTCCACAACTTCCACAATCACGAATTTCTCCATCGTTCCGTCGCCGCAGCGCTTCCGAGATCGTGAGCGTGGGGAGACCTCTTCCCGGCACCCTATTGGAGGAAGGGTTGACCTCCAGGAGATTTTCCACCGCCATGGACGCATCCCAGACGTGCCGTGAGTAGTCCTCCTTGGACCATGAGTCCATGACCAGTAGCTATGTGATGTCTCCTCTCCAATCTTGTGCTTCGATGGTTAGTCCTTCTGAGTTGCCCTACATGATCAAGGCATCTATGTAATTCTCTTGTTTTTGCTATGCTTAGTTCGTTGGGTTCCGATGGATTATGAGATTATGTTCAGATTGTTATGAGTTATATATTTGATTATCCTTTTATATTATGTTCCTTAGTGATTCATGCATGTTCTCCGTTGCTATTTATTGATTTGGCCGAGTAGTAGATTGTAACTCCAAGAGGGAACGTTACGCATGATTGTGGGTTCATGCCCCTCGATGTCTAGCTTGAGTGACAGAAACATGAGACAAGGGAATGTGATGTTACCACCACGGAGAAAACAACGGTGCTTGTGACCATGATTGCAAGGATTGTTTACCTTCCACTTGGGGTAACCAACGAGGTGCGAGAAGTATATACATCATCTCGTCATAAGAGGGAATTAAACATATCTCATAGAATTTAGTAAGCAACATTTGGCGGGTTTCAACATATAAATTAAACAGCACTGAAGGTGGATCTTGTCTATTCAGAAAATATAAATTTTGCATGAAGGAATTAGTGAGGGTATGGTGATGAAGTTGGTTAACTCATGGTGGAATCTTGCTTGTTCCATTAAGGGAATGTGAGGCCATTCGCACAACCGGACCTCTGTCAATCGTGGGGTGGTGACTCTAGCAGCAAATGATTCACCAACAACGCCCTTGGCATTCTTCTTGGATGAACTCCTCCTTAAGAGATTCACTTTTCCAAAAACAAATTTCAGATTTTTTTTTGGGTCATAACATAAAGTTAACAAAACTTCACAAGAATGATAGCAAGTACTCATAAGGATGCCTAGAGCCTAAATCAAGCATTCAAACTATTTGGAACTTCAATAATTCAACATGCAAGATCATCTACAACAAAACCTAGAGTAGCTAATTACTTCTAGGATAAACCACTAAAGAAAAAACTTATTGGAGGAGTGGGGGAGTTACATACCAAGGAGTAATCCCCTAAACAGTTTTAGAAACGCAGTTTCGAGCAAAGAGATCGAAATCCATGGGTTTTGGAGCAAGAACACGAGAGAGAGAGAGAGAGAGAGGGGTACAGGGAATTTTTCTAGAGGTAAGTGATGAAGTGAGCTGAAGGGATAAGTGAGGGTGCTCCCGAGGGGCCCACTACCCACCAGGGCACACCTGGTGAGGGTGGCGCGCCCTGGTATCTAGTGTACACCTCAGACACCCCCTGTGGTGTTTTCAAAGCTAGATATTGTCAAATATACAAAAAACAATCGTGTGAAAATTTCATGTCATTTGGACAACTTTTATTTTTGGGCACTTTTTATTGCATGGAAAAATCAGAAAATAGGATAATCATGGCATTTATTGTATTTAACTAAAAATAAAAGAAAAAATAAAGTGGGTACAGAAGGTTGTGCCTACTAAATTCATCGACTTCATGCCTCTCGAAAATGATCCATTAGCAAAGTTGATCAAGTCTTATTAACAACCACTTCCAATCAGCATGAACCCGAAGAATTTTTGTAGAACACTAATTTACCGCAATGCGGATGTCTATATACCAAAAAATAAGTACTTCATATTTATTTTTGGTAGCGGGTAGAGGTAGTTGAAAACTTCCATTGGTGATAGTCGGAGATTTTTCAATAACATAAACACGATTCACTTGGAATTGTTTCCTCGGAAAATGAACCGTATGTTCTTTACCATTGACATGAAAAGTGACTTTGCTTTTATTGCAATTGTTAAGAGCCCGTGCAGTATTTTAGAAAGGTCTACCAAGGATAACCGACATGTTGTTGTCCTTGGGAATATCAAGTATAACAAAGTCTGTCAGGATAGTAACATTTGCAACAACAACGGGTACATTCGCACAAATACCGATAGGTATGGCAGTTGATTTTTCAGCCATTTGCAATGAAAGTTCAGAAGGTGTGAGTTTATTCAAGTCTAGTCTTTTGTATAAAGAGAAAGGCATAACACTAACACCAACTCCTAGATCACATAAAGCAGTTTTCACATAATTTCTTTTGATGGAACATGGTATAGTTGGTATTCCTGGATCTCCTAGTTTTTTAGGTACTCCATCCTTAAAAGAGTAATTAGTAATAATGGTGGAGATTTCATCTTCGGGTATTTTTATTTTATTAGTGATGATATCTTTCATATACTTAGCATAAGGGACCATTTTTAAGAGATCAGTTAAACGAGTACGCAAAAATACTAGCCTAAGCATTTCAGCTAAGCATTCAAATTCTTCATCATCTTTTTTCTTAGATAGTTTGGGTGGATAAGGCATGGGTTTTTGAACCCATGGCTCTATTTCTTTGACATGCTTTCTAGCAACAAAACCTCCTTTCTCATAACATTTATTGTTAGTTGTGGGTTATCAAGGTCAACAACACGTTCTATCTCAACATCATTATTTGGTTCTTTATCATTGTCAGGTTGAGCATCTACATGAGCATCATCATTAGCATCATTCATAGCAGAGGTAGCATAATCAATAACTTGCGACATATTAGGATTAATAGCATGTGGGGGTGGTGACGCAACTCTATTCAAAATAGAAGGTGAATCAAGTGCAGAGCTAGATGGAAATTCCTTACCTCCCCTTGTCTTACATGGAACGATCTTGGTTCTTGTATCTTTTAGATTCTTTAGAGTGATCAATAAATAGATATCCCAAGTAACTCAACAAATATAGTTATGATCCCCATCAACGGCACCACAAATCGTTCTTGATAACCCACAAGTATATGGGATCACAATAGTTTTCGGGGGTAGAGTATTCAACCAAATTTATAGATTCGACACAATGGGAGCCAAAGAATATCTATAGGTATTAGCCGCTGAGTTGTCAATTCAACCACACTTGGAGATTTAGTATCAATAGCACAGTGAACAATAACACAATAATATGATAGTTTTGATAGCAGTGGTAACAGTAGGAGAAGTAATGGTAACAGTGATAGCAGTTTTCTAGAAGTTGTAACAGCAGTAGCAAAAGTAATAACTTAGCAAGAAAAATATGTGGAAAACTCGTAGGCACTGGATCGGTGATATTGTCAGATGATATTCATCATGTGTCAGTCATAACATAGAGCGACACAGAAATAGATCCCGTTTATTGATATACTATAGGCATGTATTCTGTAGATAATCATACATGCTCATGGAAAAGAACTTGCATGACATTTCTTCAACCCTCCCGTGGCAGCGGGGTACATAAGGAAACTAAGGGATATTAAGGTGTCCTTTTAATAAAGAACTCGAATAATGCATTAAAACATAGTGAATACGTGAACTCCTCATAATACGGTAATCACCGGAAAGAATCCCAGTTATTGTCACTTTGGGGTCTGCGGAACCTAACACATGGCATATAACTTGCAAGATTGGATCAAGAACGTAGATATAATGTTGAAAACATAAACGGTTCAGATCTGAAATCATGTCACTCGGACCCTAGTGACAAGCATTAAGCATGCCAAAGTCATAGCAACATCAATCTCTGAAACTAGGGAATAAGCCCTAACAAAACTAACTCAATTACATGATGAATCTCATCCACCTCATCATGGAATTGGCAACGAACAAGGGTTCGTGATGATGAAGACCGAAGATTCCCCTCTCTGGAGCCCCAAACAGATTCCAGATCTGGCCTCCCAATGAAGAACAGGAGGCGGCGATGGCTCCATATAGTGTAACACGATGAAACTTCCTCACCTATTTTTTTCTCCAAAAATAGCAATTTATAGTGCTGGAGATAAGGTCAGCCGAGTCCCGAGGGCCCCACTACCCACCAGGCTGCGCTAGGAGGGAGTGGTGCACCCTGGTGCCTAATGGCCCCTGGGGCCTCCCCTCAAGTGGGTCTTGGTTCCAGTATATTTCATTTATTCCATAAAAAATCCCCACGAAGTTTCATCCAATTCCAAGAACTTCTATTTCTGCACAAGAACAACACCATGGTAGTTCTACTGAAAATAGCGTCAGTCCGGGCTAGTTTCATTCTAAATATGCAAATTAGAGTCCAAAACAAGAGCAAAAGCATTAGGAAAAGTAGATACGATAGAGACGTATCAGGGTCCATAGCTAGTACCTAGATGACAATATCTCTCTCTCTTGATCTTCAATACAATGATCATCGCATCTTCCCTTTGACCCACATGATGTAATTCCTTTTGTGTGGTGCATTTGTTGGGATTCGATGAATTGTGGGTATATGTTTAGATTATTCATGATGAATATTTGAGTTTTCTCTGAATACTAATATGATTCTTATGTGCATGATTATGATAGCTTCATAATTCTCTCTGATCTATTGAAATAGTTTGGCCAACTAGATTGATATTTCTTCAGTGAGTGAGGTGCGTTGTAGTAGGTTCAACCTGGCAAATTTCTAAATCCCATTGATAGAAGGGGACAAGATGCATTTTTGTGTTTCTTCTCCTAAGGATAAAATGATGGGGTTTATTCATATTGCTTGAGTTTACTTTATCTACATTATGTCATTGTTCTCTATGCATTACTCTATTTTACTTAATACTCTAGATGCATGCTAGGTAGCGATCGATGAGTGGAGTAATAGTAATAGGTCCAGGCAGGAGTCGACCTGTTTGTTTATTTACATGATGCCTATATACACATGATCACTGTCGTGAATATCGCATAACTATCCGCTTTTCTATCAATTTCTCAATAGTAATTTGTTTACCCACTGTATGCTATTTTTCATGACAGATGCCATTAGGAAAAACTATGCCCCCGGGTGTATTTACAATATATTTACAAAACCTTCAATACCTTGCTGCTATTTACTTGTTTATTCTATTTTGCTATCTAGAATTATCTATGCACCTCACTTGCTTACAAATAAAAAGTATAAGGGGATTGACAACCCCCTTGCCCTCGTTGGGTGCAAGTTGTTTGTTCTTTTGTGTACGGTCACTTAAGACGGTTGTATTTGATATTCATATTGGTTTGAGGAACCTTGGTTTCATAACTGAGGGAAATGCTTACCCACATTGTGATGCGATAACCTGTTCCTCTTCGCGGAAAACCCAGCGAAGATCACAAGTATCACTTGGATCTCAAAGGTGCTCTAAATTTTTGTTTTGCGGTCTCAAAAGGGGCTAGCGAAATACCATGTCATCATATTACATAATGAATTTTTTGACAACTTGTTGGCATGTGAGATATTTATTATTGCTTGCTAGTTGGTTATGTTATTTCCATGAGTGAATATAATAGTTAAGTGTTATCATCGATGTGCTTATATAAGATTTATGGTAAAAACCTGAACACTAGCAAATTATATATACAACAACAAGAACAAAAGAGTATGTAAAACTTTTCTTTATAACTTTCAGTTTATCAATTGAATTGCTTGAGCACAATCAATGATTTAAGCTTGGGTGAGTTGATACATCTCAAATGTATCTACTTCTCCAAACACTTTTGTTGTGGTGTTGGACTCTAATTTGCATGATTTGAACGAAACTAACCCAAACTGACGTTGTTTTCAGCAAAACTACTATGGTGTTGTTTTGTGCAAGAATTAAAGTTCATGGAATCAGACAAAAAATTGTGGGTTATTTATGTAATATGTGTAAATTATGGAGCGAAGAACTACCGGAGGGGGGCTGTCTATGTCCCACAAGCCAACAAGGCGTGCCCACCCCCTTGGGCGTGCCTTGTTAGATCGTGGGGCCCACGTGGCTCCTCCGACCCTAATTCCAATTCTATAATTCACAATATCAGAGAGAAAAATAGGAGAGAATATTTCATTCCATTTCACAAGACGGAGCCGCTGTCACCTCGTGTTCTTCCTCGCGCGGGATGATCTCGAGTCCATTTGGGGCTCCGAAGAGGGGGACTCGTCACCGTTGTCAACACCAACCTCTGTTCATCAACACCGCCATGATTCTCACCACTGGGCGTGAGTAATTCCTTTGTAGGATTGCTGGATGGTGATGGGATTGGATGAGGTTGATCATGTAATTGAGTTAATTTGATAGGGCCTGATCCCTAGTATCCACTATGTTCTGAGATTGATGTTGCTATGACTTTGCTATGCTTAACACTTATCACTAGGGCCCGGGTTCCATGATTTCAGATCTGAAACTATTATGTTTTCTCTGATTAAGAAAGTGTTTAGATCCTATCTTGCAAGTTGTATTAGCCTACTACATGTTATGATCTGCATCCCCAAGCTGACAAAAATTGGGATTCTTTCTGGTGGCCGTAGTTTGAGGAGTTAATATCACCATGTGTTAATGCTTTGTTCCGATTATCTATTTAAATGAGGCCTTAATATCCCTTAGTTTCAATTAGGACCCCGCTGCCACGGGAGGGTAGGATACAATATGTTATACAAGTTCTTATCGCAAGCACGTATGACTATGCACGGAATACATGCATATATTACATTGATGAATTGGAGCTAGTTCTGTGTCGCTCTAGTGTGTAATTGTTACACGGTTGATGTCATCTAAATCTTTATACATTATTGATCCACGTGTCTACACTTTAAATATACTGAATCCTGCTAAGTTACTACTTCTCCTTCTACTATCACAACTACTATAAAATTCCTGTTGTCAGTATTACTATTACAACTATTACTTGGCCTTGCTACTAAATCTTTGCTACTAAGAGATATCCCCGGTGTGGTTGAATTGACAACTCAACTACTAAGGCAAATAAGTATTCATTGGCTCCCCTCCTATACTTGTTGGTTATCACTTGTCATGACACCATGCCAAGTTTCATGAATTTTTCATGAGTTTTGGATTTATGGAAATTTAAAAACCAGGTTTGTCAATGTTTGCGGTCGAGCCAAGACACTGACACTACTAGGGAAAACCTTATACACAGAATCTTAGCAGGAGCGCGGGACACGAAGGAGCGCTACTGCTACTTAGTAGCAACATGGTCTAAATACGGGCGCTACTGCTACAAACTTAGCACCAGCGTGGCTGAGTAGAACCGCGCTGCTACTCAAATTGACCGACAGTTCCCGACACGCTAGGTTTAGCAGTAGCGCTCTTAGAATAACCACGTTGTTGCTAACGTGATAGTAGTAGCACGCTTTTTTCATGTCGCTACTACTAATTCTGAAACTAGACACATGGCGGGCCCTGCTTAGTAGTAGCGCGTGTGACAAAGACGTGCTACTGCTACATTATTAGCAGCAGAGCGGTTTACTACCCGCGCTACTGCTAAGCCGCAGCCATACCACCTTTTTCCTCCCCTCTCCCCTCCCCTCCCCTCCTCTATTACTCACTTTCCCCTAGCTCCCACCTCCTCTCTCCCTCACTTTGCTTCTTCCTCACTACTTCTCCCCCCATTACTCTCCTTCTTCTACCTATCTTTCTCTCTCTTTATTACTCCTAGCTAACTACACCAACCTCCATTGATGCATCTCCTTTCTATTTTTCCTTCGCCCTCCACTAGTTGAACTTGTCTCCTCCAAAACTAGCAAGCTAGGTAGATCTAGCTAGCATTTAGTGAAGTGACCTATGTACCTCCCTAACTAGATCTATAGCCTTTTCAAGAAGAGCTTTGTCAACTTTTCATCATTCCATAGGTGTGTGTGGCGACACCTATCGACATCATCATCACCGTGCTCGATCTCGAGATAGGTGATTAAAAATTTATGCTTTTGCAAGAATGGAAATATGTGTATGTGTGCGATATTACATAATCGGGCGATATGATGGAAATTGTGTGTGTGACATGAGTTGCCACCGAATTGTGCTTGTGAGTTGCCTATGTTTTGCCGAAATGTCGATTTAGTTCCGTTTCTGCGAATTTCGGGCAAACACTATATGTCCTATTTTTAGGGAAGGTCATGCTGAATTTTTTATGACTTTGATGCATGCATGCATTTTTAGAATCAGTTTGTTTATTATTACCGTTCAGGCATTCATGATGGTCAGTGGAACGGTGCTGGACATGTGGTTGCAGTCGGTGGTGCAGGACATGAAAGAAAATAACTTGAGAGAGGTTTTATGTTCGTGTCGAAGATGCAAAGGATGAGCTTGTCTCGAACCCTATGACGATGGTCGTGTGATGGCGCACCTACTCATGATAGGTTTCATGGATGGATATACTCGGTAGATAATTGAAGATGGGGATGATGATGTTGAGGACGCTGACGGGGCAGGCAATGACGACACGGGGCAAGACGAAGAGATGATCGATAATGGCGGCGGAGAAGGGGCCGGACATGGCGGCGGGGAAGAGGCCAGACATGGTGGCGGGGAAGAGGTCGGGCATGGTGGCGGAGAAGGGGTCGTACATGGTGGAGGGGAAGAGGGCGCCGGACATGGCGGCGGAGAAGGGGCCGGACATGGTGGTAGAGAAAACATGGACTCCACGCCGCAGAATTCGTCGGTACTAAGTTCAATCGTGCGAGACCCTCATGTTCAACCACTTCTTCGTAAGGAGACAAGTACTGAGAGAGCTGCTTCTAGAGAGGAGACCAAGCTACAGCAATTGGTGGTAGACTCGAACATTCCATTGTATCATGGTTGCAATCCCGAGGTGACCCGCTTGAGTTTCACGCTCGAACTCCTGAAGACGAAGGCTAAAAACAAATGGATCGACACTAGTCTCGATGAGATTCTCAGGTACCTAAAGGATGTTCTTCCCGCGGGGAATCTATGTCCTACTAGTGTGGATGAGGCCAAGAAGATCGTGTGCCCTCTTGATCCACCACACGTTAGATACCATGCATGCATCAACGATTGTATAATTTATCGGAAGGAGCACATGGAAAAGACGAGCTGTCCGGTGTGCAATGCTTCTCGATACAAGAAGGCCGGGAAGAAATCTCCCCAAAAAGTTGTATGGTACTTACCGATCACTCCCCGTCTCCAGTGGTATTTCGTAGATCCCAAGGAAGCAAAGCTCATGCGCTGGCACGCAGAGAGGAAGAATCCTGACGATGGAGATGATCCGAAGCTGAGACACGTCATGGATGGAAGCCAGTTGAGAGCGTTCAACGGCGAATATCGGTATTTCGCATGTGATGCAAGAAACATCGTGCTCGGCGCGTGTACCGATGGCATGAATCTGTTTGGCAACCAGAACACTAACCATAGCACATGGCCGGTGTTTGTATGGATGTACAACCTGCCCCTGGTTGTGCATGTAGTCGAAGTACATACACATGAGCAAGCTGATTCAAGAGCCGAGACAACTGGGAAATAATATTAATCTGTATATGGGGCTACTTCAAGAGGAGTTAGATACGTTATGGAAAACACCGGCCAAGACATGGGACGCCAGCAAAGGCAAGTATTTCTGTATGAGAGCCGCGTTGATCAAGGCGGTGCACGACTATCTCGGTTACAGATATGTCGCAGGACAGGTGTGCCATGGATCTTGCAGATGCACGCGCTGCATGGATGATACGACATCTCAGCAGCTAACGTCAAGGAAAGATGGCAGTTCTAGGAAAATCATGCACATGGGGCATCGAAGATGGCTCGAGAAGGACGACCCAAGGAGAAACCATGGAGATCTATTCAATGGTGAGGCTGAGAATCGAGGACCTCCACGTAAGCGGGGCGGCGCTGAAATCAATGAGCTGTTGAAAAACTGGGAACAGTCCCCCGCACCGGGAAAGATGATGTAAAAGGCGCCGGAGCCGTTGCTGAAGGTATGGAAGACGAGTTCTGTTTTCTGGGACTTGGAGTACTGGCACAAACTCGACATGCCTCATTGCCTTCATCAAATGCATATCTGTAAGAATGTACTTGAGAGCTTGCTTGCGACATTGATGAACATGTCGGATAAGACCAAGGATGGGCCGAAGGCAAGAAAAGACTTGCAAGATTTGGAGATCAGGGCAGATATGCACATGTCGCCCGTAAAAAGTCAGAGCAGACAGAGACGGAGACAGAGGCGTGGGAGAAGACGGGCAAAAAAGTAAAGGAAGAGGATTATTGTCCCCCTTTTTGCTTCACCTTAAGTCCGCCTGAGACTGATCAATTCTTCAAGTGCCTTACCAGAATCAAAGTTAGTTCCGGTTACTGTGGCAAGATAAGCAGATATCGGGACACGAAGAAGAAAAGGTTCAACGGGATGAAGTCCCATGACTGTCATGTGATGATGACGCAGATACTACCTCTTGCCCTTAGAGGGATAATGGACAAGCACGTCTGTGGCACGCTTACTGGTGTCTGCAATGTTTTCGACGTCATCTCTTGAAAGTCGATTAGTGTGAAGCAGATCCAAAGGCTACATGAAGAGATCGTTGTCATACTAAATGAGCTTGAGATGTACTTCCCGACCGTGTTCTTTGATGTCATGGTGCATCTGTGTGTCCATATTGTGGACGACATAATAGACCTGGGGCCGTCATTCCTGCACAACATGATGTCGTTTGAGAGGATGAATGGGATCAACAAAGAATTCGTTCGTAACATGTCCCGTCCGGATGGAAGCATCGTCCAGGGATATCTAACACAAGAGTGCATCTCTTTCTGTGAGAATTTTCTATATGGCGCAGACCGGCCGCCTGGTGTTGGTTTGCGCATTAACAAGCACGATGGGAGGCTCGAAGTAGAAGGTCACTCCAGCGGTCGCAGAGAACTGCATGTGGCCTATTCATATTGACGCAACGAATTTGACAGATCAAACTTGCTAGTGCTACAACACCTACACCAGGTAGATCCTTTCGCGACACTGCACAAAGAAACTATCGCAAAGGAGTATCGTGACCGGGGGGTATGCAGGACGGACGCCGAAGTTTCTAGAGAGCACAACTCCACTTTCCTACATTGGTTCAAAGAGCATATTATTGCTAATCCCCCGGAAGAGGGCTCTAAGGATGTATTTCTCATATACACCTTAGCACATGGCCCCTCGCCCAACCTCCTCACCGATCAGGCATACGATATCAATGGATACACGTTCTACACGGAGGCCAAAGATATGGACAGTGACGATCATAACTCAAGGGTGATGATGGAATGCATGACCGACAGCGACAACGGCGCAAGTGAGAGATTATATGGAAGGGTAGAGGAGATATGGGAGCTTGACTACTCTGGACTGCACAACACGACGATGTGCCGTGTCAGATGGGCTAAGAATGTCGAAGAGAAAACCGGTATTTCACAACCATGAGTATATCCGACGCCAACAGAAGTACCGTGAACTCTATCGCAAAAAACAAGGCATGGGTACATGCTAAGCACGTGACACAATTCTTCTTCATAACCGACCCGTGCAATCCCAACCGTGTTGTCGTGAGGAGAGGCAAAAGGAACATCATTGGAATGGATGGAGTCACCAACGAGGAAGACGATGACCAGTACGGCAACCTAAGGAGGGAAGATGACGATGACGATGAAGTATACATCAAAAGAAGAATCAATACTACATTACCTAAGAAAGATCGTACTCCATGGAAAAGGAAAAGTCACAATGAGGGGCTCAATTATTCTTCAACGAACAAGAAGGGAAAGAAGCTCACTCAAAAACGAAAACGACGACGCTGAGGAACCGTTATCGGTCAAATGATGTAATATATGTGTTCCTATTTTGTGTACACACTTAACCGTTATGCATGGGTCAAATGACGCAATCTATATATTCCTATTTTGAATACATACTTAACCGTCAATTGATGCAATATATATCGCCTTAGTTATATACATTGTATCACCCTCCCTTCGTTCCTGCTCTTGGAAAAAGGAAACGAAAAAGAAGTAAAGAAAAGGAAGAGAAAATAAACGAAAAGACAATAGAAGAAACAAACAGGAAAACTGCTATATATAGGTACTGGTTATAGCAGTAGCGCTTTTCAGAAAAAGAGCTATAGCTAGTCGAAATAGCAGTAGCGTCGTTTGTCAAAACGCGCTAGAGCTACCTGCGGTAGTAGTAGCGCGTTTTCGTTGAACTCGCTACTGCTATGTTGACTTAACTCCCAAATCTGCCTCCCGCCTTTGCTTCTTCCCCCAAATCCCCACTCTCTCTTCTCCCCCCTCGTCGCTGCCGAAGCCCGTTCCCTCGCCCTCAACCTCGCCGGAATCCTGCCCTCGCCCCCAACCCCGGCGCTCGCCCTCGACCCCGGCGACCTCGCCCTCGCCCCCGACCCCGGCCCCGGCGCGCCACGCCTCCCTGATACGTCCATTTTGCATCATGTTTTCATGTTGATATTTACCGCTTCTTGGGCTGTTATTTCACTTCATGGTACAATTCTTATACCTTTTCTCTCTTATTTTGCAAGGTTTACATGAAGAGGGAGAATGCCGGCAGCTGGAATTTTGGCTTGAAAAAGGAGCAAAGTTGAGATACATATTCTGCACAACTCCACACCCCGTAAAAATCAATGAGGATTTTTTTTCAGATTTATAAAAAATGCTGGGCCAAAGAAGCGCCAGAGGGGCGCCAGCAGGTGGCCACAAGCCTACTTGGCGCGGCCACCCCCCTGGCCGCGCCATGAGGGCTTGTGGGAACCTGTTGGCCCACTGGGACCCCTCTTCTTCTATATGAAGGGTTTCGTCCAGAAAAAAAATCAAGGAGGAACTTTTTCATAGATTCGCCGCCGCCACGAGGCGGAACTTGAGCAGAACCAATCTTGAGCTCCGGCAAGACGATCCTGCCGGGGAAACTTCCTCCCGGAGGGGGAAATCGTCGCCATCGTCATCACCAACACTCCTCTCGTCGAAGGGGACTCATCACCATCAACATCTTCATCAACACCATCTCATCTCCAAACCCTAGTTCATCACTTGTAACCAATCTCCATCTCGTGACTCCAATTGGTACTTGTAAGGTTGCTAGTAGTATTGATTACTCTTTGTAGTTGACGCTAGTTGGATTATTTGGTGGAAGAGTTTATGTTGACATCCTTGATGCTACTCATTACCTCTCTGGTCATGAATATGATTATGCTTTGTGAGTAGTTACTTTTGTTCCTGAGGACATGGGATAAGTCATGCTAATAGTAGTCATGTGAATTTGGTATTCGTTCGGTATTTTGATGTGTTGTATGTTGTTTCTCCTCTAGTGGTGTTATGTGAACGTCGACTACATAACGCTTCACCATTATTTGGGCCTAGAGGAAGGCATTGGGAAGTAGTAAGTATATGATGGGTTGCTAGAGTGACAGAAGCCTAAACCCTAGTTTATGCGTTGCTTCGTAAGAGGCTGATTTGGATCCACTAGTTTAATGCTATGGTTAGACTTTCTCTTAATTCTTCTTTCGTAGTTGCGGATGCTTGCGAGAGGGGTTAATCATAAGTGGGATGCTTGTCCAAGTAAGGGCAGTACCCAAGCGCTGGTCCACCCACATATCAAACTATCAAAGTAACGAACGTGAATCATATAAACATGATGAAAACTAGCATCGCAGAAATTCCCGTGTGTCCTCGGGAGCGTTTTTCCTCCTATAAGACTTTGTCCAGGCTTGTCCCTTGCTACAAATGGGGCTGGACCACTTTGCTGCACCGTTTCTACTTTTGTTACTTGTTGATTGCTACGAATCATCTCACCACACAATCACTTGTTACCGACAATTTCAGTGCCTGCAGATTTTACCTTGCTGAAAACCACTTGTCAGATCCTTCTGCTCCTCGTTGGGTTCGACACTCTTACTTATCGGAAGGACTACGATTGATCCCCTATACTTGTGGGTTATCAAGACTCTTTTCTGGTGCTGTTGTCGGGGAGTAAAGCGCCTTTGGTAAGTGGAACTTGGTATGGAAACATTCATATAGTGTGCTGAAATTTATTGTCACTTTTCACTATGCATACTAATCCTTTGAGGGGCTTGTTCGGGGTATCTTCACCTCGAACGGAAGCACAGAGAGTTGCTCCTCAACCTGCTGCACCTACTGAAAATATTTGCTTTGAATTTACTTCGGGTATGCTTGAGAAACTGCTGGCTAATCCTTTTACAGGAGATGGAACATCACATCCAAACTTGCATCTAATATATGTAGATGAAGTTTGTGGTTTATTTAAGCTTGCAGGTTTGCCCTAGGATGAGGTCAAGAAGAAGGTCTTTCCTTTATCTTTGAAGGATAAGGCGTTGACATGGTATAGGCTATGTGATGATACTGGATCATGGGGCTACAATCGGTTGAAATTGGAATTTCATCAAAAGTTTTATCCTATGCATTTAGTACATCGTGATCGGAATTATATTTATAATTTTTGGCCTCGTGACAGAGAAAGCATCGCTCAAGCTTGGGGGAGGCTTAAATCAATGCTATATTCAAGCCCCAATCATGAGCTCTCGAGAGAAATTACCATTCAGAACTTCTATGATCGGCTTTCTTATGATGATCGCACCATGCTCGACACTTCTTGTGCCGGTTCTTTTATGAAGAGAGATATTGACTTCAAATGGAATTTACTAGAGAGAATTAAACGCAACTCTGAAGATTGGGAGCTTGAAGAAGGTAAGGAGTCAGGTATGAATTTCACGTTTGATTGCGTTAAATCCTTTGTTGAGACAAATACTTTTTATGACTTTAGCGCTAAGTATGGACTTGACTCTGAGATAGTAGCTTCACTGTGTGAATCCTTTGCTGCTCATATTGATCTCCCCAAAGAGAAGTGGTTTAAATATCATCCTGCTTCATAAGTCAATGTAGTTAAACCCACTACAGTTGAAGAGAGAGTTATTGCCTATAATGATCTTGTGGTTCCTAGTGCTTACATTGAGAAACCACCTTTCCCTGTTACGATAAAGGATCATTCTAAAGCTTCAACTGTGATACGTAGAGGCTACATTAGAACACCTACACCCCTTGAGCACATTAGAGTTGAACCTAGCATTGCTATTATCAAAGATCTTCTGTCCGACGATGTTGAGGGACATAATATTCACTTATGTGAAGATGTTGCTAGAATTGCTAAGCCTCACGCTAGAGACAAACATAGGCATGTTGTTGGAACGCCTGTTGTTTCTATTAAGATAGGAGATTATTGCTATCATGATTTATGTGACGTGGGTGCTAGTGTTAGTGCAATACCTCAATCCTTATATGATGAAATCAAAGACGAGATTGCACCTATTGAGATAGAACCTATTTATGTCACTATTCAGCTTACCAATATAGATATTATCTGCCATGTGGGAATTGTTAGGGATGTTGAAGTCTTGTGTGGTAAAACGAAGTATCCTGCTGATTTCCTCGTTCTTGCTACCGCTCAAGACAGCTTTTGTCCCATCATATTTGACAGACCCTTCCTCAATACCGTCAATGCTCATACTGATTGTGAGAAGCAAATTGTCACTGTTGGCTTTGAAGGTGTTTCACATGAGTTCAATTTCTCCAAGTTTGGTAGACAACCTCATGAAAAAGAGTTGCCTAGTAAGGATGAAACTATTTCCTTAGCTTCTATTGTCATACCTCCTACTGATCCCTTAGAGCAATACTTGCTTGAGCATGAAATTGATATCCATATGGATGAAAGGGATGAGATAGATAGAGTTGTCTTGGAACAATATTCTATCCTTAAGAATAATTTGCCTGTTGAGCTGCTTGGGGATCCGCCCCCACCAAAGGGTGATCCTGTGTTTGAGCTTAAACAGCTGCCAGATACTCTTAAGTATGCTTATCTTGATGAAAAAGAGATATATCATGTTATTATTAGTGCTAGCCTCTCAAAGCATGAAGAGAAGAAGTTACTAAAAACTCTCAGGAAGCACCGTGCTGCTATTGGATATACTCTTGACGATCTTAAGGGAATTACTCGCACTCTATGCCAGCACAAGATTAAGACTGATCCAGATTTCAAACCAGTTGCTGATCATCAAAGGAGATTAAATCCTAAGATAAAAGAGGTAGTAAGAAAAGAAATACTAAAGCTCGTGGAAGCAGGTATTATCTATCCTGTTGCTCATAGTGATTGGGTGAGTCTGGTGCCTTGCGTCCCTAAGAAGGGAGGCATTACCGTTGTCCCTAATGATAAGGATGAATTGATCCCACAGAGGATTATTACTAGCTATAGGATGGTGATCGATTTTAGGAAATTGAATAAAGCCACTAGGAAAGATCATTACCCTTTGCCTTATATTGACCAAATGCTTGAAAGACTATCTAAACACACACACTTCTGCTTTCTAGACGGTTATTCTGGTTTCTGCCAAATACCAGTTGCACAATCTGATCAGGAGAAAAACAATTTCACCTGCCCTTTCGGTACCTTTTCTTATAGACGTATGCCTTTTGGCTTATGTAATGCACCTACCACCTTTCAAAGATGTATGATGGCTATATTCTCTGACTTTTGTGAAAAGATTGTTGAGGTTTTCATGGATGACTTCTCCATTTACGGGTCTTCTTTTGATGATTGCCTCAGCAACCTTGATCGAGTCTTACAGAGATGTAAAGACACCAATCTTGTCTTGAATTGCGAGAAGTGCCACTTTATGGTTAATGAAGGCATCATCTTAGGACATAAAATTTCTGAAAGAGGTATTGAAGTCGATAAGGCTACGGTTGATGCAATCGAGAAAATGCCATACCCCACAGATATCAAAGGTATAAGAAGTTTCCTTGGTCATGATGGTTTCTATAGAAGGTTCATTAAAGACTTCTCTAAGATTTCTAGGCCTCTTACCAATCTCTTGCAAAAGGATATCCCTTTTGTTTTTGACGATGATTGTGAGGAAGCCTTCGAAATACTTAAGAGGGCTTTGATAACTTCACCTATTGTTCAACCACCTGATTGGACGTTACCCTTTGAAATCATGTGTGATGCTAGTGATTATTCTGTTGGTGTTGTCCTAGGGCAAAGAGTTGATAAGAAGTTGAATGTTATTCACTATGCTAGTAAAACTCTAGACAGTGCCCAGAGAAACTTTGCTACTACGGAGAAGGAATTTTTAGTAGTCGTGTTTGCATGTGAAAAGTTCAGGTCTTACATAGTTGATTCCAAAGTCACTATTCACACTGATCATGCTGCTATTAAGTACCTCATGGAGAAGAATGACGCTAAACCTAGACTTATCAGATGGGTTCTCTTTCTACAAGAATTTTATTTGCACGTTGTTGACAGAAAGGGTGCTGATAACCCAGTAGCAGATAACTTGTCTAAGTTGGAGAACGTTCTTGATGACCCACAACCTATTGATGATAGCTTTCCCGATGAGAAATTGAATGTCATCAATGCTTCACGTAGTGCACCGTGGTATGCTGATTATGCAAACTATATCGTTGCCAAATATATACCACCTAGTTTCACATACCAGCAAAAGAAGAAATTCTTCTTTGACTTGAGACATTACTTTTGGGATGATCCTCACCTTTATAAGGAAGGAGTAGATGGTGTTATTAGACGTTGTGTACCTGAACATGAACAGGGACAAATCCTACAGAAGTGTCACTCCGAGGCCTACTGAGGACACCATGCGGGAGATAGAACTGCGCACAAGATATTGCAATCAGGTTTCTATTGTCCCACTCTCTTCAAGGATGCCCGTAAGTTTGTCTTGTCTTGTGACGAATGTCAAAGAATAGGTAATATTAGCAACGTCATGAAATGCCTATGAACTATTCACTTGTCATTGAACCATTTGATGTCTGGGGCTTTGATTATATGGGACCTTTTCCAAAAGCCAACGAGTATACTCATATCCTAGTTGTTGTTGATTACATCACTAAGTGGGTAGAAGCTATCCCCAATAGTAGTGCTGATCACAACACTTCTATCAGGATGCTTAAAGAAGTTATTTTCCCTAGATTTGGAGTCCCTAGATATCTAATGACCGACGGTGGTTCACATTTCATTCATGGTGCTTTCCGTAAAACGCTTGCTAAGTACGGTGTCAACCATAGAATTGCGTCTCCCTATCACCCTTAGTCCAGTGGTCAAGTAGAGCTAAGAAATAGAGAGATTAAACTAATTCTGCAAAAGACTGTCAACAGGTCTAGAAAGAATTGGTCTAAGAAGCTCGATGATGCACTGTGGGCTTATAGAACTGCCTATAAGAATCCCATGGGCATGTCTCCGTCCAAAATGGTGTACACTAAAGCATGTCATTTACCTCTTGAGCTAGATCATAAAGCTTATTGGGCAATCAAAGAGCTCAACTTTGATTTCAAACTTGCCGGTGAGAAGAGGTTATTTGATATTAGCTCGCTTGATGAATGGAGAACTCAAGCATATGAGAATGCCAAGTTGTTCAAAGAAAAGGTTAAGAGGTGGCATGATAAGAGGATACAAAAGCGTGAGTTCAATGTAGGTGATTATGTCTTGCTATATAACTCTCGTTTAAGATTCATTGCAGGCAAGCTTCTCTCTAAATGGGAAGGCGATGACCCTCAAGTATAGGGGATCGCAACAGTTTTCGAGGGTAGATTATTCGACCCAAATTTGTTGATTCGCCAAAGGGGAAGCAAAAGAATATTCTCAAGTATTAGCAGCTGAGTTTGTCAGATTCAACCACACCTGAAAGATTAGTGTCTGCAAGCAAAGTATCAGTAGCAAAGTAGTATGATAGCAACGGTGTCAGAAACAGAACTGTTGACGGCAGACTATTCCAAACTGTTGTATCAATGGCGCCAGTGTTGCACGTGGGCGAGGAACTATTATTTCCCGACAACGGTGTCGAAAAAGGTCTTGCAACAAGTTACAGCAAAGTAGCAAGTAACAGCAGTAGTGACAACTCTAGCAGCAGCAGTAGTAACAACAGAGTAACAGCACTAGCAGCAAGGTGGCCCAATCCCTTTTGTAGCAAGGGACAAACCAAGACAAAGTAACATAGCAAGGACCAGTAGTAAAAGACTCGTAGACAGTGGATAGGTGATGGATGAGTGTGACGGATGTGATTCATCACGTAACAGCTATAACACGGAGAGGTATGTAACTAGCTCCCGTTCGTCGATCTAATGTAGGCATGTATTATGTATGTAGTCATACGTGCTTAGGGAAAAGAACTTGCATGACATCTATTGTCCATCCCTCCCGTGGCAGCGGAGTCCTAATGGAAACTATGGGATATTAAGGTTCTCCTTTTAATAAAGAACTGGACCAACGCATTAACACGTGGTGAATACATGAACTCCTCATATTATGGTTATCTCCGGGAGTGGTTCCGGCTATTGTCACTCCGGGGTTGCCGGGTCATAAAACATAGTAGGTGACTACAACTTGCAAGATAGGATGTAAAACACACATATATTGGCGACAACATAATAGGTTCAGATCTGAAATCATGGCACTCGGGCCCTAGTGACAAGCATTAAGCATAGCCAAGTAATAGCAACATCAATCTAGAACATAGTGGATACTAGGGATCAATCCCCGTCATAACTAACTCGATTACATGATAGATCTCATCCAACTAATCACCGTCCAGCAAGCCTACGATGAGATTACTCACGAACGATGAAGAGCATCATGGAATTGTCAATGGAGGAAGGTTGATGATGATGATGGCGACGATTCCCCTCTCCGGAGCCCCGAACGGACTCCAGATATTCCCTCCAGATAAGAACAGGAGGTGGCGGCGCCTCCGTATCGTAAAACGCAATGAAACCTTCTCTCTGATTTTTTTTCGAGCGAGACGGAAAATATAGAGCTGAGTTTGGGGGCGGTGGTGCCACGTGGGCCCCACAAGCCCTCACGACGCGGCCTAGGGGGGTGGCCGCGGCCTGTGGGCTTGTGGCCCACTGGCACGCCCCTCCGGTGGATCTTTGCGCAGGTATTTTTCTCTTATTCTAGAAAAAATCTCCGTAAATTTTCAGGACATTCCGAGAATTTTATTTTTGCACAAAAACAACACCATGGCAATTCTACTGAAAACAGCGTTAGTCCGGGTTAGTTCCATTCAAATCATGAAAATTAGAGTCCAAAAGAAGGGCAAAAGAGTTCTAAAAAGTAGATACGACAGAGACGTATCAACTCCCCCAAGCTTAAAGCCTTGCTTGTCCTCAAGCAACTCAGTTGACAAACTGAGAAAGACAAAAGAAAAACTTTGACGAACTCTATTTGATCTTGTTGTTGCAACTATGTCTAACTCATAACCACAATTTTAGCAAGATCACAAGCAAACCACATAAGAAAATGACATCTAGGCCTCACGGTAAACTCATATCAATGGCATAATCAACTAGCGAGCAAATAATAATAAGTCTCAAACGTCAACACTTCAATCAAAACAATCATGAAGCAGCACGAATAGATGGTATCTCGCTAGCTCTTTCTGAGACCGCAAAACATAAATGCAGAGCACCTCCAAAAACCAAGGGCTGACTAAACATTGTAATTCAAGGCAATGAAGATCCAGTCATAGTCACACTCAACATAGTTAAAGGCAAAGCATAAAAATGACAGAGGTGCTCTCTAATTGGTGCTTTTACAAGAGGAGGATGACTCAGTAGGAACATAAATAGACAGGCCCTTCACAGAGGGAAACATTGATTTGCAGAGGTGCGAGAGCTCAAGCTTTGAAAACAGAGATAATAATTTTGGGTGGCATGCTTTCATTGTCAACGCAATGACTAAGAGTTCTCAACATCTTCCACGCTACACATGCTATAGGCGGTTCCCAAACAGAAAAGTAAAGTTTTGACTCCCCCACCACCAATCAATCACACTCCATGGCTAGCTGAATCCTCGGGTACCGTCCATACCAACATCAATCCGGGGGGAGGTTTCTTTGCAATTATCTTTTCGATTTGAGCATGGAACTGGGAATTCTAATTACCGGCCCCTTTCTCGTGAATGATAGTGAATAAACACATATCGAGGATAACACGCCTAGCATGGAAGATACCAATAGCCCCCTGTCACCACATGAGCGGTTCGGGCATGCAAAACAGATTATTTCTTGAAGATTTAGAGAGTGGCACATGCAAATTTACTTGGAACGGCAGGTAGATACCGCATATAGGTAGGTATAGTGGACTCATATGGAACAACTTTGGGTTTATGGAAGTGGATGCACAAGCAGTATTCCCGCTTAGTACAAGTGAAGGCTAGCAAAAGACTGGGAAGCGACCAACTAGAGAGCGACAACAGTCATCAAAATGCATTGAGATTAATTAACATTGAGTGCAAGCATGAGTAGGACATAAATCACCATGAAAATGAATATCATAGAAGCTATGTTGATTTTGTTTCAACTACATGCGTGAACATGCGCCAAGTCAAGCCACTTGAATCATTCAAAGGAGGATACCATCCTATCATACTACAATACAGTCATCTCAACATTCATGTGGGCATCCAAGACAAACCATTATAAGCTCCTACCTAAGTAAGCATGGCATAAGCAACTATGATCTCTAAGTTGTCATTGCAAACATGTTTCTCTCACAACAAAGCTGAATCAGGCATGATGAGCTAGTAATATTTACAAAAACAAAATAGATCGAGTTCATATCAGCTTTTCCAGGCTCAGTCACTTCATCATATATCGTCATTATTGCCTTTCACTTGCACGACCGAACGATGTGAACAATAATAAGCATGCTCGTGCATTGGACTACGCTGGAATCTGCAGGCAAACACAAAGGAGAAGACAAAGTAATATGGCTCTTTGAAAGCTAAACAGGTATGCATGCAAGAGCCACTAAACACTGTAACCAATATCTTCTACCTTGACCCGAAGAAAAAGAAAACTATTTACACGGGAAAGCTCCCAACAAGCAAAAGAAAAACAAGAAAATCTTTTTGGGTTTTCTGAAAATAGACAGACACACGAAAAGAAAACGAGAAAAATAAAATAAACTAACATGGATGATACAGTGGCAAAGTGTGAACACCGGCTAACAAAGTGAAAGCATAAGCAAGAATGTAAAGTCGGTGAGAACACGTACTCCCCCAAGCTTAGGCTTGTGGCCTAAGTTGGTCTACTCCTAGAAGTGCCTAGAGGCCATTTTACTCATCAAAACTACTTGGGACCAGCTAAAGTTAGCATGCAAAGCTCAAGAACATGGTCACCAAGGCAGCAAAAATACGCGGAGTATAAGGCACTAGAGAAAAAACTAATTGGACCAATGGAGGAGTCACTTACCAAGGAGTAATTTCCCGAAAATAGTTCAGAGAACGGTGATTTGAGCAAAGAGATCGAAAATCCCAGCAAGAGGAGCAAGAACATAGGTTTGAGCTGCGAAACGATTTTTTCTTGAGGTAGGAGAAGCCAATGAGAGCAAGAATGATTGGAGGGGGTGCCTGTGGGCCCCAAAAGCCTGGGTGGCGCGGCCCAGGGTGCTCGTGCTCCAAGGGCTTGTGGCCCACTGGTGCAGCCCACACACAAGCTCTTCGTTCCAGTATTTTTCAAAAATTCCAGAAAAAATCATACTTGATTTTCAGGACGTTCGGAGAACTTCTATTTTCGGGGTACTTTTCTACCGGACGCTAAAACAAAAAACAGGGAACACTAAACTAAATCTATCATTTTTCTTCTAAGAAACCGAAGGTGAAAATTTGGAACAGAGGTTCGTGACTCCTCGATTCATCCATCTCATGGTCATCAAAAGAAATCCGTCAGTGAGGTTGATCAAGTCTCTTTGACAAACTTTTTCGAATCGCAAAAGAGAACGGAGAATTTTCGAACAGTCACTAGGTCACCTCAATGGGGATGTGTATCTCCCCAACAAGCAAATCATACTTCATCTTGACACAAGGAATAGGGCATTCAAAGCTCCCAATAAGGATCGATGAAGTCTTTTCGATAGCATTGATGCAATGTACTCGATATTGTTTCTTTGGAAAGTGCACTGTATTCTCGTTACCGTTGACATGGAAAGTGACATTGCCTTTGTTGCAATGTATAACAGCCCCTGAAGTGTTTAGGAAGGGTCTTCCAAGGATGACCGCCATGGCATCGTCCTCAGGAATATCCAAGATAACAAAGTCTGTTAAGATAGTGACGTTAGCAACCGCAACAGGCACATCCTCGCAAATGCCGATAGGGAAAGCAGTTGATTTGTCGGCCATTTGCAGAGAGATTTCAGTGGGTGTCAACTTATCCAGTTCAAGTCTACGATAAAGAGAGAGAGGCATAACACTAACACCGGCTCCAAGGTCGCATAACGCAGTTCTCACGTAGTTACCTTTAATGGAGAAAGGTATAGTGGGCACACCGGGATCACCCAGTTTCTTAGGAGTTCCACCCTTGAAGGTATAATTAGCAAGCATGGTGGAAATCTCAACCTCAGGTATCCTCCTCTTTTTAGTCACAATATCTTTCATGTACTTAGCATACGGAGACATTTTGAGCATATCTGTCAAACGCATCTGCAGAAAGACAGGTCTGATCATTTCAACAAATCGCTCAAAATCCTCATCATCCTTTTTCTTGGATGGTTTGGGAGGAAAGGGCATGGGTTTCTGAACCCATGGTTCCCTTTCTTTACCGTGCTTCCTAGCAGTGAAGTCATTCTTGTCGTATCTTCTATTCTTAGGCTGTGGGTTGTCAGGATCAACAGGTTCAATCTCCACATCCTTACCATTGCTAGGTTGAGCATCTTCATGAACATCACTATTGATATCATCATAAGGCTCATGTTCATCACCAGATTGTGTTTCAGCATCGGAAATAGAGACATCGTTTGGACTCTCAGGTGTAGCAGCAACAAGGTTGCTAGCGTGCAGGTTCCTATCATCTTTCTTCTTCTTTCTAGGATGACTAGGTGCATCACTGCTAACTCCTTGAGAATCTTGTTCAATCCTCTTCGGATGACCCTCAGGATACAGAGGTTCCTGGGTCATTCTACCGCCTCTAGTAACGACTCTAACAGAATTGTCATTCAACTCGTTAAGCAAGTCATTTTGAGCTTTAAGTACTTGTTCTACTTGAGTAGTAACCATGGAGGCATGTTTACTCAGGAGCTTAAGATCATTGACATTTCTGTCCACACAAGGACTTAAATGACTAAGCATACGAGCATTCTGTTCCAATTGTCTGCTAACATAATCATTGAAACTTTCTTGTTTGGCAACAAAGTTATCAAATTCATCCAGGCATAAGCTAGCAGGTTTATCAAAAGGAATATCACTCTCATCAAACCTAGGCAGAGAATTTACTTCTACTACCTGTATCGGGTTATCGAGACCGTGGATCTCTTTGATAGGTGGTAGATTTTTGACATCTTCAGATTTAATGCCTTTCTCTCGCATAGATTTCTTGGCTTCTTGCATATCTTCAGGACTGAGGAATAGAATACCTCTTGTCTTCGGAGTTGGATTTGGAGGTGGTTCGGGAATAGTGCAAGCATTCTCATTGCACAATATGTTATTCAGTAGAATCTCAGCTTGTTCTACAGTTCGTTCCCTAAAAACACAACCAGCACAACTATCTGGGTGGTCTTTGGAAGCATTGGTAAGTCCATTATAGAAGATATCAAGTATTTCATTCTTCTCAAGAGGGTGATCAGGCAAAGCATTCAGTAGCTGGATGAGCCTCCCCCAAGATTGTGGGAGACTCTCTTCTTCAGCTTGAGAAAAGTTGTATATTTCCTGCAAGGCAGCTTGCTTCTTATGGGCAGGGAAATATTTCTCAGAGAAGTAGTAGACCATATCCTGGGGGCTACGCACACAACCAGGAACAAGAGAAGTGAACCAGGTCTTAGCATCATCCTTTAGCGAGAAAGGAAACAGCTTGAGGATATAGTAGTGGCGGATCTTTACCTCACTAGTGAATAGGGTGGCTATATCGTGCAGTTTGGTAAGATGGGATACAACCGTTTCAGACTCATAACCGTGAAAAGGATCAGATTCGACCAGAGTGATTAACTCAGGGTCGACAGAGAATTCATAATCCTTATCGGTCACAAAGATAGGCGAAGTGGCAAACTTCGGGTCATATTTCATCCTAGTGTTCAGAGATTTTTCTTTCCACTTGCGCAGTAGTTTCTCAACATCATAGCTATCCTTACACGCAAGAAAGTCCTCAGCTACCTCTCCCTGCATAACATAGCGCGTATCAGGCATAATAGGCAATTCAGGCATAGTAGCAGGTTCTACTTCAATAGTATCAGCAGTTTCAGAAGTATCATCACGTCTAGCAGCAACTCTAGAAACTTGTGCATCAAAGAATGCACCTAGTGGCAAAGCAGTATCAGGCATAGCATCATCAGGCATAGTATCAAGCATACATCATCAGGCATAGTATCAAGCATAGCATCATCAGGCATAGTATCAAGCATAGCATCATAGGCAGCAGAAGTAGCATCATCAAGCACAAGCGACATATCAAGATTTCTAGCAAGAGGCGAGGTCGCAAACTTACTCAAAACTGAAGGTGAATCAAGTGCAGAGCTAGATCGCAGTTCCTTACCTCTCCTCGTAGTGGAAGGCAAGAATTTAGTTCTTGGATCTTTCGGATTCCTCATAGTGATCAGCAGACGTCAATCCCAAGTGACTCAGAGAATATAGCTGTGCCTCCCCGGCAACGGCGCCAGAAAAATGTCTTGATGACCCTCAAATATAGGGGATTGCAAGAATTTTCGAGGGTAGAGTACTTGACCCAAATTTGTTGATTCGCCAAAGGGGAAGCGAAAGAATATTCTCAAGTATTAGCAGCTGAGTTTGTCAGATTCAACCACACCTGAAAGATTAGTGTCTGCAAGCAAAGTATCAGTAGCAAAGTAGTATGATAGCAACGGTGTCACAAACAGAACTATTGATGGAAGACTATTCCTAACTGTTGTATTGTAGCGACCCGACTCAAGACGAGTCAAGCCTCTGTGTTTCTGTGCCATCCCTGGATCAGTATGCTGGCACACACAGTACATCAATGTATATATCAAAGTGCAATCACATGTAAATAGCGTAAAACTGATATATACCTTAATTATTTCAGCGGAAGCAGTCAAGGGAGTGGAGTCCCAATAAACACCAACGGCAAGTTGAGTGTAGACCGTAACCCTGAATCGTACTCTTACTCGTCGAAGAAAAATATCTGCAACATAAGACGTTGCAGCCGTGTAGGTCAGCATATTGAATATGCCGGCAAGTCACTATGAGAGGGGGTAAAATAATAATCAACTATCTCTACATGCATATATGGCAGGTGGGGCTATAAGTTTTTAGCAAAAAGCAAGTTTTCTCCTACATCAAGAGGGGCTAAAACCGAAATCCCTGTCGATGCCCATCCATTCCTACCGTTCTTCTACATCTGCTAGCACCGCCTGTCCAGAGTTGCCGCGTTGTCCAACCAAGCCAGAGCCCATAATGACTTGTGGCTATGCAGGTAAGCCTTGGGTCTTGAAAATATCCGTCCGTCCCTTTGAGCGTGGGTGAAGCTTTCCACAGGATGTCATGGCCTCTCCAGCATCCCGGGTCATCCACTTGATTCTCCAGGGAGCCGATCAACCGTCCTTCACCCAGAGTTGCATTGCGTCCAAGGTCTTGAAAAGTCTTGTCTTAACCGGTCTTGATTATTTAATCAACCTCGCATCACTCGTGTTATGCACTCAACCAAAATCCCGTCTACTCAAGCATAGCAATATGAAATTTGTCGTCCCGGGCCAAGTAACGGGGTTGTTGGGTGCCTACCACATGATACTACAATCTATACTAAAATTTCCAAGTACCTAAGCAGCATGCAATTGGGCATAGGATGGTAGAACTACGATGCATAAAACATAGGTGATAGTATGATCAAAGTGACTTGCCTGGTGATGTTGACGAAGAAGAATTTTTGTTCTCGAGGAATAACATGATAGACTACTCGTCACTCTCCGATGAAATCTATATAACAAACATATCATTCACATAAGCACTCATACTAGCAATCATTCTAACAATCAAAACAAAAGAGAGAGCGAAATAGGAATTTGAAGGAAACTTCAAATAAGACTAGGGAGTCTTCTACTAGATCAAACACTAAATAGTTTTCGTCCAACGGAAAATAATAACAGGGAACTAAGATATAAATTTAACTAAGATAGAATAAAGTATTTTTTTCACAAAACTTTTTCAAAGTATTTCCAAACGGGACTTGAAACCGTGGAGAAACCAATTGCAAGTTACTAAGGAACTAGAATTGATTTCATGATAACAAATAAAAATAAAGTAAAAACTTGTTGCAAAACTACTGTTAACTAACAGAAAACCAAATATAAACTTTCTCAAATATAAAAGAAACTAATTTAAAAACAAATATAGAAAAAGAAATAGCTATAATCCTAAAATAACTAAAATAGGAAGCAGCAGCAAAAAGAAACTTAAACTACTGAAAGATATGATCAATAGGAAGCAGCAGCAAAAAGAATCAAATTAAAAGCTATTTTTAAACTCCCGGAATAAGCAAAACAAGTTCTAATTCAAATCTTATCTAACTCAATTTTTATAAATCCAAACATAGACAAATTATATATCTACAGAAACTGCATAAAATTTGTGATCCAACGCAAAAAGAATCACCTAATTCGGAATTATAGACTAATAGATATGAATTTTCTAAGATTGCAATTTTCTGAAAAAACTGCAATACGGGATTTCGTGAATCTCACCATGGGTGAGAGAGAGAGGAAGAACTCCGGCGAGGTAGATGCTCCGGCGAGGTGGGGTGGGCGATGGGGTGCTGCAGGTTCGTGTAGGGGCGACGTGGAGTACCAGGAGAGGGCTCGGCAGGGAGCCTGGGCGCTGGGGAAACTCCTGTAGAGCTCGGTGAGGCAGGGAAGTGGAGGGTTATGGCGAGGTGGCTGCGGGCAGGGAGAGGTCGTGGTGAGGGGGAAAATGAGACGAGGGGAGTCGGGGCTCTCTTATAGGGGGGTCAGGAGGCGCCGGGATGGAAAGGAGAGGGAGATCGGGAAGGTGGAGGTTCTCTGTCTCCATTGCTATGGAAGTTCCTGGGAGAGAGGGAGTACGTGAGGAAGAAGAAGGTCCCATTGGGCCAGATTTGGAAAGGCTTTAATGGGCCAGGGCAAAGTTTCCAGTAAATTGCGATTTCTTTCCTATTTTCAAAAACCGGAAAGTAAACAATAAAAGGGAAACTAAATAAATTCGTAATATAGAGTTTCTATATACTAAAATTATCAGAAAAATAAAATCTAAATGATAGGCATTTTTTTCACAGCCAAAATAAAAACTTAAAAAAATGTTTTTCCAGAAAATCCCTAAATTGGTTTATTTTCTTTTTGCAAATATTTTTCAAATAAACCTTGGGTTTTATGGTCCAAATATTTCAAAGGAATATCCCCGGTTTGGAGGGTCATGTTCCTCCTCTCTTTCTCGCTTGGCAAGGATTATTTTCGGGGTATTTCTCGGGGAAGAAAAATATAGAAGCAAGGGCAAATATTTGAAAGAATTCAAATGCAAAAATCCGTTCAAATTCTTTATAGTTGAAGAGGTCATGTCATCTTCTCTCATTGCTTTTAAAAGATTGAATTTGAATTCACCGGAGAAGGGGAAAGTCATTTTATTCCCTCTCATTCAAAAGTTTTGAAAAGTTTCAAATTTCCACTCAAGTTTCAATCACACAAGCGAACAAACAAACAACTAATAATTATTTTAACATTCCAAAATTTGGGATGTTACAAATCTACCACACTTAAAATGAATCTTGTCCTCGAGATTCGAAGAGGCTAGAAAGAAAGGTTAGGGTTTGGGGTCTTCGAACAAATCCAACCTCCGGCAAAGCGGGATGCTACCACACTTAAAATGAGAGGTACTGGTCCCTTAAGATTTTAACAATCCTCTGGGGTTTTGGCATCTGACTTCTCAGAGTCTTCATATCTTCCGTTATATTCATAACGTCTCCATCAAAACGAGGGTTCTTCCGTTGATTCAAGCTTCTTCCGTTACTGGGTCTTCTTAACTGACAGTCTCGTGATCAATTCTAAATAACCTATCGATGATTCTCATGGTGGTCTACCATTTGTGGCTATCCTGCAGAGAGAGGGGTCTTGGTTTCATTCTCACCGTAAAATTTCCTACATGTGACAACATGTGCCATGTACATGGGGCTTTCCTAGTACCATTCTAAGGCTTAAACAAAATCTTCAAAGAACGTCGTCTCTCTATATGGGTAAGTCTCTTAGATTGACCATTCCGAATAGCAAGATCAATGGTAAGAGTAAGTCGTCATGGTGATCAATCCATTCCGCACCCAAATCATTTCTCTGTATAAGGTTTAGCGAATCTCGCATTCTAACACTTGGGCATCCTCACAAGCGTTGCAGAATTTCTCTTGTCTACGAACGAAGTTCGGATAATCCATTGGTTCTGCAAGCTCAACAAAACATCTATCGTATCTTCACAACTCTCGGGTTTTCGTATGCTCCTAAGAAAACGTGTGCTGATCCATCATAGCTTCTTCCATAAATCATATTCATTTCTTAATCAATCCTTTATTACATCCTTGCTTTCTTCAAAACTCCAACTCAAAAGTAATTTATTACAAATGCTGCCATCCACATTGTTCGGTATGGTCAAGCATTTCTGCCAAATTTATTCATTTGTCTCTCTTGGAGGTACTTTAGTTCCACTGGAACTTTCCGAGGTGCTCCTTGAAATCATGGTACATTCCTACTAAGTGGATCCTGTGGGGTTTACCGATTACTACCACACTTAAATGAATTATACTCATGCCTGCATAGACCATATTTTCTCATATCCTCATAATGTTCAGAGATCTTTGCTCGTAGAGAAACAACGCATAAATTTTCAACATAGGCAATCATGAGACAATAAATTCCATTTATTCATGATGTTATTACAATCTCAGGGACTTCTGTTACAAAAAAATTCACTCCATGATCTCATGAAAAGCAAGAGTGCTTCGGATCACACTTATTGCCCTGGTCAAAACTTAACTACTCCATTCTAGCTTTCTTCCTTTGCGGACAATCGCTAGCAAAATGTCCTGCTTCCTCGCAACAAAAGCAAATGAGTTCTGCAAGTCTCGAGGCGTCTTAGTGTTTGCCTTTGCTCCTTGGGTTCCCGGCTTCCTTCCTGAGCACATGTATTTGTGGTGGCCAAATTTCATACACTTGTAACATCTGACATGACTCAGGTCTATGTCTGCAGAGATTTGGCTCTTCCAAGGGTACTTTTTCTTCTTTCCGGACTCCTTTATTTTGGCCAGTTCTTCTATTTCAAGTGGATCAAACTCCACTTTTTTCGTCGGGAAGTTTCCCAGATACTCTTGGCTTCTCTTCGTGCAATCCTGTGAATAATGTCCTTCTTCTCCACATGAGTAGCATGCGTTGGAGAAAAAAATCTGGTCAAACCTTGTCCATCAGGGTCTTCAATATATTCGTTCATCACAGGTTCTTCTAGAATCTTCTTCTTGAGGGTTTCCTTCACTGCATCTTTGTGCTGCTTGACAACTTGTTGCACCTTGGGGTAAATGCGACACTGAGCTGGGTAGTGGGTGGTTCCTTCACACAAGAAACAAGTCACCTGACTAGTTGGGCATTCCTCAGTTGGGTGATTTTCTTCACAATGAGTGCATCCATCTGTGTGTTCTTCCTGGGTGTGTCCTATTTCTCCACAGATCTTGCATGCACAAGTCTTCTCCTTCGGATTATCGTAGCACTTCCGAATGAGACGGGATCTTAACAGAGTCTTCTTGAATTCGTCCCAGGTTTCTACTCCACTAAATCCTTGTATGGCATGATGCATTTTCCACCAGATTGCAGCACTTTGTGTAAAGTACTGAAGAGCGTGTTCCACTTCATACTTCCTTGAGATCAAGTTGCTCGCAAAGTGGTTCTCCATGTTCTGAATCCATATTTCTGCCTCCAGTTGGGTCATTGGTCCAGAGACTACAAGTCCAGCTTCATACTCCATCTGGTAGGGTTGAGGTTTTGGGGATGAGACGGGTAAGAGAGGGAGATGCACACAATACAAACAAAAATTTTGAGAATAGATTTTTGTTGTGGCCGTCGGAAAACACACACCAAAGACGGTTCACAAATCATCGTATCTAACGTGCGTATATAAAAGGGGTTTGGACTTCTAATGGTCATATAATTATTCGAACACTTCAGGGTCTTCGAATTCTTCGGGTCTTGAGAGTCTTCAATTGGTGTAGCTTCAACTGCATGATGAAATCCTCTATACTTTGAAGTGGGAGTCGGTTGATCCTTCACGTGGTCAAAGGGGAAAGGGCGTTGTCTAACTATTTGAGGAGAGAGAGAACGTTTGATGAAATCAGAAGAGATGAGCAGCAAAAGGTGTTCTTGAAAAATAGAAATTTTGACAGATCCTTTCCTAAGAAATTTCCAGTTTCTAGGGTCACGTCCTCCAGTCAACATGTGCTCTGATACCATTTCTGTAGCGACCCGACTCAAGACGAGTCAAGCCTCTGTGTTTCTGTGCCATCCCTGGATCAGTATGCTGGCACACACAGTACATCAATGTATATATCAAAGTGCAATCACATGTAAATAGCGTAAAACTGATATATACCTTAATTATTTCAGCGGAAGCAGTCAAGGGAGTGGAGTCCCAATAAACACCAACGGCAAGTTGAGTGTAGACCGTAACCCTAAATCATACTCTTACTCGTCGAAGAAAAATATCTGCAACATAAGATGTTGCAGCCGTGTAGGTCAGCATATTGAATATGCTGGCAAGTCACATATGAGAGGGGGTAAAATAATAATCAACTATCTCTACATGCATATATGGCAGGTGGGGCTATAAGTTTTTAGCGAAAAGCAAGTTTTCTCCTACATCAAGAGGGGCTAAAAGCAAAATGTTACTACAAAGGTTGGTTGTTAACGAGATGGTTCCGCCAACCAGTTCTCGTACCCGAGTTGTCAATAATTACCCTCATCAAATATATATAATGGTGATGAGAAATCCAGATAACTTCAGTTCCTTTGGCTCAAGTTGTCCATGACCGTGGACACGGCTAATCAATTAGGTTTGAGTACTCTGTAGAGTTTTGCACACGTTCCCCCACAAGATTTGATCGCCTCCGTGTATGCCCTCGCACTTCAGGGTGTTTGAAGACCGGATGATCAAAACATGGTCTTTCAACGGGTCCCTCTGAATCCCTGTCGGTGCCCATCCATTCCTACCGTTCTTCTACATCTGCTAGCACCGCCTGTCCAGAGTCGCCGCGTTGTCCAACCAAGCCAAAGCCCATAATGACTTGTGGCTGTGCAGGTAAGCCTTGGGTCTTGAAAATATCCGTCCGTCCCTTTGAGCCTGGGTGAAGCTTTCCGCAGGATGTCATGGCCTCTCCAGCATCCCGGGTCATCCACTGGGTTCTCCAGGGAGCTGATCAACCGTCCTTCACCCAGAGTTGCATTGCGTCCAAGGTCTTGAAAAGTCTTGTCTTAACCGGTCTTGATTATTTAATCAACCTCGCATCACTCGTGTTATGCACTCAACCAAAATCCCGTCTACTCAAGCATAGCAATATGAAATTTGTCGTCCCGAGCCAAGTAACGGGGTTGTTGGGTGCCTACCACATGATACTACAATCTATACTAAAATTTCCAAGTACCTAAGCAGCATGCAATTGGGCATAGGATGGTAGAACTACGATGCATAAAACATAGGTGATAGTATGATCAAAGTGACTTGCCTGGTGATGTTGACGAAGAAGAATTTTTGTTCTCGAGGAATAACTTGATAGACTACTCGTCACTCTCTGATGAAATCTATATAACAAACATATCATTCACATAAGCACTCATACTAGCAATCATTCTAACAATCAAAACAAAAGAGAGAGTGAAATAGGAATTTGAAGGAAACTTCAAATAAGACTAGGGAGTCTTCTACTACAGCAAACACTAAATAGTTTTCGTCCAACGGAAAATAATAACAGGGAACTAAGATATAAATTTAACTAAGATAGAATAAAGTATTTTTTTCACAAAACTTTTTCAAAGTATTTCCAAACGGGACTTGAAACCGTGGAGAAACCAATTGCAAGTTACTAAGGAACTAGAATTTATTTCATGATAACAAATAAAAATAAAATAAAAACTTGTTGCAAAACTACTGTTAACTAACAGAAAACCAAATATAAACTTTCTCAAATATAAAAGAAACTAATTTAAAAAAAAATATAGAAAAAGAAATAGCTATAATCCTAAAAGAACTAAAATAGGAAGCAGCAGCAAAAAGAAACTTAAACTACTGAAACATATGATCAATAGGAAGCAGCAGCAAAGAGAATCAAATTAAAAGCTATTTTTAAACTCCCGGAATAAGCAAAACAAGTTCTAATTCAAATCTGATCTAACTCAATTTTTATAAATCCAAAAATAGACAAATTATATATCTACAGAAACTGCATAAAATTTGTGATCCAACGCAAAAAGAATCACCTAATTCGGACTTATAGACTAATAGATATCAATTTTCTAAGATTGCAATTTTCTGAAAAAACTGCAATACGGGATTTCGTGAATCTCACCATGGGTGAGAGAGAGGAAGAACTCCGGCGAGGTAGCTGCTCCGGCGAGGTGGCGAGGGCGATGGGGTGCTGCAGGTTGGTGTAGGGGCGACGTGGAGTACCAGGAGAGGGCTCGGCAGGGAGCCTGGGCGCTGGGGAAACTCCTGTAGAGCTCGGTGAGGCAGGGAAGTGGAGGGTTATGGCGAGGTGGCTGCAGGCAGGGAGAGGTCGTGGTGAGGGGGAAAATGAGACGAGGGGAGTCGGGGCTCTCTTATAGGGGGGTCAGGAGGCGCCGGGATGGAAAGGAGAGGGAGATCGGGAAGGTGGAGGTTCTCTGTCTCCATTGCTATGGAAGTTCCTCGGAGAGAGGGAGTACGTGAGGAAGAAGAAGGTCCCATTGGGCCAGATTTGGAAAGGCTTTAATGGGCCAGGGCAAAGTTTCCAGTAAATTGCGATTTCTTTCCTATTTTCAAAAACCGGAAAGTAAACAATAAAAGGGAAACTAAATAAATTCGTAATATAGAGTTTCTATATACTAAAATTATCAGAAAAATAAAATCTAAATGATAGGCATTTTTTTCACAGCCAAAATAAAAACTTAAAAAAATGTTTTTCCAGAAAATCCCTAAATTGGTTTATTTTCTTTTTGCAAATATTTTTCAAATAAACCTTGGGTTTTATGGTCCAAATATTTCAAAGGAATATCCCCGGTTTGGAGGGTCATGTTCCTCCTCTCTTTCTTGCTTGGCAAGGATTATTTTCGGGGTATTTCTCGGGGAAGAAAAATATAGAAGCAAGGGCAAATATTTGAAAGAATTCAAATGCAAAAATCCGTTCAAATTCTTTATAGTTCAAGAGGTCATGTCATCTTCTCTCATTGCTTTTAAAAGATTGAATTTGAATTCACCGGAGAAGGGGAAAGTCATTTTATTCCCTCTCATTCAAAAGTTTTGAAAAGTTTCAAATTTCCACTCAAGTTTCAATCACACAAGCAAACAAACAAACAACTAATAATTATTTTAACATTCCAAAATTTGGGATGTTACAAATCTACCACACTTAAAATGAATCTTGTCCCCGAGATTCGAAGAGGCTAGAAAGAAAGGTTAGGGTTTGGGGTCTTCGAACAAATCCAACCTCCGGCAAAGCGGGATGCTACCACACTTAAAATGAGAGGTACTGGTCCCTTAAGATTTTAACAATCCTCTGGGGTTTTGGCATCTGACTTCTCAGAGTCTTCATATCTTCCGTTATATTCATAACGTCTCCATCAAAACGAGGGTTCTTCCGTTGATTCAAGCTTCTTCCGTTACTGGGTCTTCTTAACTGACAGTCTCGTGATCAATTCTAAATAACCTATCGATGATTCTCATGGTGGTCTACCATTTGTGGCTATCCTGCAGAGAGAGGGGTCTTGGTTTCATTCTCACCGTAAAATTTCCTACGTGTGACAACATGTGCCATGTACATGGGGCTTTCCTAGTACCATTCTAAGGCTTAAACGAAATCTTCAAAGAACGTCGTCTCTCTATATGGGTAAGTCTCTTAGATTGACCATTCCGAATAGCAAGATCAATGGTAAGAGTAAGTCGTCATGGTGATCAATCCATTCCGCACCCAAATCATTTCTCTGTATAAGGTTTAGCGAATCTCGCATTCTAACACTTGGGCATCCTCACAAGCGTTGCAGAATTTCTCTTGTCTACGAACGAAGTTCGGATAATCCATTGGTTCTGCAAGCTCAACAAAACATCTATCGTATCTTCACAACTCTCGGGTTTTCGTATGCTCCTAAGAAAACGTGTGCTGATCCATCATAGCTTCTTCCATAAATCATATTCATTTCTTAATCAATCCTTTATTACATCCTTGCTTTCTTCAAAACTCCAACTCAAAAGTAATTTATTACAAATGCTGCCATCCACATTGTTCGGTATGGTCAAGCATTTCTGCCAAATTTATTCATTTGTCTCTCTTGGAGGTACTTTAGTTCCACTAGAACTTCCGAGGTGCTCCTTGAAATCATGGTACATTCCTACTAGGTGGATCCTGTGGGGTTTACCGATTACTACCACACTTAAATGAATTATACTCATGCCTGCAAAGACCATATTTTCTCATATCCTCATAATGTTCAGAGATCTTTGCTCGTAGAGAAACAACGCATAAATTTTCAACATAGGCAATCATGAGACAATAAATTCCATTTATTCATGATGTTATTACAATCTCAGGGACTTCTGTTACAAAAAATTTCACTCCATGATCTCATGAAAAGCAAGAGTGCTTCGGATCACACTTATTGCCCTGGTCAAAACTTAACTACTCCATTCTAGCTTTCTTCCTTTGCGGACAATCGCTAGCAAAATGTCCTGCTTCCTCGCAACAAAAGCAAATGAGTTCTGACAAGTCTCGAGGCGTCTTACTGTTTGCCTTTGCTCCTTGGGTTCCCGGCTTCCTTCCTGAGCACATGTGTTTGTGGTGGCCAAATTGCATACACTTGTAACATCTGACATGACTCAGGTCTATGTCTGCAGAGATTTGACTCTTCCAAGGGTACTTTTTCTTCTTTCCGGACTCCTTTATTTTGGCCAGTTCTTCTATTTCAAGTGGATCAAACTCCACTTTTTTCGTCGGGAAGTTTCCCAGATACTCTTGGCTTCTCTTCGTGCAATCCTGTGAATAATGTCCTTCTTCTCCACATGAGTAGCATGCGTTGGAGAAAAAAATATGGTCAGACCTTGTCCATCAGGGTCTTCAATATATTCGTTCATCACAGGTTCTTCTAGAATCTTCTTCTTGAGGGTTTCCTTCACTGCATCTTTCTGCTGCTTGACAACTTGTTGCACCTTGGGGTAAATGCGACATTGAGCTGGGTAGTGGGTGGTTCCTTCACACAAGAAACAAGTCACCTGACTAGTTGGGCATTCCTCAGCTGGGTGATTTTCTTCACAATGAGTGCATCCATCTGTGTGTTCTTCCTGGGTGTGTCCTATTTCTCCACAGATCTTGCATGCACAAGTCTTCTCCTTCGGATTATCATAGCACTTCCGAATGAGACGGGATCTTAACAGAGTCTTCTTGAATTCGTCCCAGGTTTCTACTCCACTAAATCCTTGTATGGCATGATGCATTTTCCACCAGATTGCAGCACTTTGTGTAAAGTACTGAAGAGCGTGTTCCACTTCATACTTCCTTGAGATCAAGTTGCTCGCAAAGTGGTTCTCCATGTTCTGAATCCATATTTCAGCCTCCAGTTGGGTCATTGGTCCAGAGACTACAAGTCCAGCTTCATACTCCATCTGGTAGGGTTGAGGTTTTGGGGATGAGACGGGTAAGAGAGGGAGATACACACAATACAAACAAAAATTTTGAGAATAGATTTTTGTTGTGGCCGTCGGAAAACACACACCAAAGACGGTTCACAAATCATCGTATCTAACGTGCGTATATAAAAGGGGATTGGACTTCTAATGGTCATATAATTATTCGAACACTTCAGGGTCTTCGAATTCTTCGGGTCTTGAGAGTCTTCAATTGGTGTAGCTTCAACTGCATGATGAAATCCTCTTTACTTTGAAGTGGGAGTCGGTTGATCCTTCACGTGGTCAAAGGGGAAAGGGCGTTGTCTAACTATTTGAGGAGAGAGAGAACGTTTGATGAAATCAGAACAGATGAGAAGCAAAAGGTGTTCTTGAAAAATAGAAATTTTGAGAGATCCTTTCCTAAGAAATTTCCAGTTTCTAGGGTCACGTCCTCCAGTCAACATGTGCTCTGATACCATTTCTGTAGCGACCCGACTCAAGACGAGTCAAGCCTCTGTGTTTCTGTGCCATCCCTGGATCAGTATGCTGGCACACACAGTACATCAATGTATATATCAAAGTGCAATCACATGTAAATAGCGTAAAACTGATATATACCTTAATTATTTCAGCGGAAGCAGTCAAGGGGGTGGAGTCCCAATAAACACCAACGGCAAGTTGAGTGTAGACCGTAACCCTAAATCATACTCTTACTCGTCGAAGAAAAATATCTGCAACATAAGACGTTGCAGCCGTGTAGGTCAGCATATTGAATATGCCGGCAAGTCACATATGAGAGGGGGTAAAATAATAATCAACTATCTCTACATGCATATATGTCAGGTGGGGCTATAAGTTTTTAGCGAAAAGCAAGTTTTCTCCTAGATCAAGAGGGGCTAAAAGCAAAATGTTACTACAAAGGTTGGTTGTTAACGAGATGGTTCCGCCAACCAGTTCTCGTACCCGAGTTGTCAATAATTACCCTCATAAAATATATATAATGGTGATGAGAAATCCAGATAACGTCAGTTCATTTGGCTCAAGTTGTCCATGACCGTGGACACGGCTAATCGATTAGGTTTGAGTACTCTGCAGAGTTTTGCACACGTTCCCCACAAGATTTGATCGCCTCCGTGTATGTCCTCGCACTTCAGGGTGTTTGAAGACCGGATGATCAAAACATGGTCTTTCAACGGGTCCCTCTGAATCCCTGTCGGTGCCCATCCATTCCTACCGTTCTTCTACATCTGCTAGCACCGCCTGTCCAGAGTCGCCGCGTTGTCCAACCAAGCCAGAGCCCATAATGACTTGTGGCTGTGCAGGTAAGCCTTGGTTCTTGAAAATATCCGTCCGTCCCTTTGAGCCTGGGTGAAGCTTTCCACAGGATGTCATGGCCTCTCCAGCATCCCGGGTCATCCACTGGGTTCTCCAGGGAGCCGATCAACCGTCCTTCACCCAGAGTTGCATTGCGTCCAAGGTCTTGAAAAGTCTTGTCTTAACCGGTCTTGATTATTTAATCAACCTCGCATCACTCGTGTTATGCACTCAACCGAAATCCCGTCTACTCAAGCATAGCAATATGAAATTTGTCGTCCCGGGCCAAGTAAGGGGGTTGTTGGGTGCCTACCACATGATACTACAATCTATACTAAAATTTCCAAGTACCTAAGCAGCATGCAATTGGGCATAGGATGGTAGAACTACGATGCATAAAACATAGGTGATAGTATGATCAATGTGACTTGCCTGGTGATGTTGACGAAGAAGAATTTTTGTTCTCGAGGAATAACTTGATAGACTACTCGTCACTCTCCGATGAAATCTATATAACAAACATATCATTCACATAAGCACTCATACTAGCAATCATTCTAACAATCAAAACAAAAGAGAGAGCGAAATAGGAATTTGAAGGAAACTTCAAATAAGACTAGGGAGTCTTCTACTACATCAAACACTAAATAGTTTTCGTCCAACGGAAAATAATAACAGGGAATTAAGATATAAATTTAACTAAGATAGAATAAAGTATTTTTTTCACAAAACTTTTTCAAAGTATTTCCAAACGGGACTTGAAACCGTGGAGAAACCAATTGCAAGTTACTAAGGAACTAGAATTGATTTCATGATAACAAATAAAAATAAAATAAAAACTTGTTGCAAAACTACTGTTAACTAACAGAAAACCAAATATAAACTTTCTCAAATATAAAAGAAACTAATTTAAAAACAAATATAGAAAAAGAAATAGCTATAATCCTAAAAGAACTAAAACAGGAAGCAGCAGCAAAAAGAAACTTAAACTACTGAAAGATATGATCAATAGGAAGCAGCACCAAAAAGAATCAAATTAAAAGCTATTTTTAAACTCCCGGAATAAGCAAAACAAGCTTTAATTCAAATCTGATCTAACTCAATATTTATAAATCCAAACATAGACAAATTATATATCTACAGAAACTGCATAAAATTTGTGATCCAACGCAAAAAGAATCACCTAATTCGGAGTTATAGACTAATAGATATGAATTTTCTAAGATTGCAATTTTCTGAAAAAAACTGCAATACGGAAGTTGGCAGTTCCTGGGAGAGAGGGAGTACGTGAGGAAAAAGAAGGTCCCATTGGGCCAGATTTGGAAAGGCTTTAATGGGCCAGGGCAAAGTTTCCAGTAAATTGTGATTTCTTTCCTATTTTCAAAAACCGGAAAGTAAACAATAAAAGGGAAACTAAATAAATTCGTAATATAGAGTTTCTATATACTAAAATTATCAGAAAAATAAAATCTAAATGATTGGCATTTTTTTCACGGCCAAAATAAAAACTTTAAAAAATGTTTTTCCAGAAAATCCCTAAATTGGTTTATTTTCTTTTTGCAAATATTTTTCAAATAAACCTTTGGTTTTATGGTCCAAATATTTCAAAGGAATATCCCCGGTTTGGAGGGTCATGTTCCTCCTCTCTTTCTTGCTTGGCAAGGATTATTTTCGGGTTATTTCTCGGGGAAGAAAAATATAGAAGCAAGGGCAAATATTTGAAAGAATTCAAATGCAAAACTCCGTTCACATTCTTTATAGTTGAAGAGGTCATGTCATCTTCTCTCATTGCTTTTAAAAGATTGAATTTGAATTCACCGGAGAAGGGGAAAGTCATTTTATTCCCTCTCATTCAAAAGTTTTGAAAAGTTTCAAATTTCCACTCAAGTTTCAATCACACAAGCAAACAAACAAACAACTAATAACTATTTTAACATTCCAAAATTTGGGACGTTACATGTATCAATGGCGCCAGTGTTGCACATGGGCGAGGAACTATTCTTTCCCGACAATGGTGTCTAAAAAGGTCTTGCAACAAGTAACAGCAAAGTAGCAAGTAACAGTAGTAGTGACACAAGTAGCAGCAACAGTAGTAACAGCAGACTAACAGCAGTAGCAGCAAGGTGGACCAATCCCTTTTGTAGCAAGGGACAAGCTAGGACAAAGTAACGTAGCAAGGACCAGTAGCAAAAGACTCGTAGGCAGTGGATCAGTGATGGATGAGTGTGACAGATGTGATTCATCATGTAACATCTATAACACGGAGAGATATGTAACTAGCTCACGTTCGTCGATCTAATGTAGGCATGTATTCCGTATGTAGTCATACGTGCTTAGGGAAAAGAACTTGCATGACATCTATTGTCCATCCATCCCGTGGCAGTGGGGTCCTAATGGAAACTATGAGATATTAAGGTTCTCCTTTTAATAAAGAACTGGACCAACGCATTAACACGTGGTGAATACATGAACTCCTCATACTATGGTCATCTCCAGGAGTGGTTCCGGCTATTGTCACTCCGGGGTTGCCGGGTCATAACACATAGTAGGTGACTACAACTTGCAAGATAGGATCTAAAACACACATATATTGGCGACAACATAATAGGTTCAGATCTGAAATCATGGTACTCGGGCCCTAGTGATAAGCATTAAGCATAGCCAAGTAGTAGGAACATCAATCTAGAACATAGTGGATACTAGGGATCAATCCCCATCAAAACTAACTCGATTACATGATATATCTCATCCAACTCATCACCTTCCAGCAAGCCTACGATGAGATTACTCACGAACGATGAAGAGCATCATGGAATTGTCGATGGAGGAAGGTTGATGATGACGATGGCCATGATTTCCCCTCTCCGGAGCCCCGAACAGACTCCAGGTCTGCCCTCCAGATGAAGAACAGGAGGTGGCGGCGCCTCCGTATCGTAAAACGCGATGAAACCTTCTCTCTGATATTTTTCCGGGCGAGACGGAAGATATAGAGCTGAGTTTGGGGGCGGTGGTGCCACGTGGGCCCCACAAGCCCTCACGGCGCGACCTAGGGGGGTGGCCGCGGCCTGTGGGCTTGTGGCCCACTAGCACGCCCCCTCCGGTAGATCTATGCACATGTATTTTTCTTTTATTCCAGAAAAATCTCCATAAATTTTCAGGACATTCCGAGAACTTTTATTTCTGCACAAAAACAACACCATGGCAATTCTGCTGAAAACAGAGTTAGTCCTGGTTAGTTCCATTCAAATCATGCAAATTAGAGTCCAAAACAAGGGCAAAAGAGTTCTAAAAAGTAGATATGACGGAGACATATCAGAAGGTCCCTATGTTGTTGAGGAAGTATATCGTTCCGGTGCTATCAAGATCAACAACACGGAAGGTAATTGTCCAAGAGTTGTAAATGGGCAGAGAATCAAGCATTATATCTCAGGTACTGCCATAAATGTTGAAAGCAATATTATCAATACCATAACTCCGGAAGAATACCTAAGGGATATTTATCAGCCTGTTTCAGACTCCGAAAATGAAGAGGTATGTGATTCGGTAAGAAAACAGAGTCCAAAACTTTTCCAGTAGGAAATTTTCTCCGTTTTAGAATATTTGAAAAAATACAAAAATTGGAAGTAGTCCGGAAAGTGCGCGAGGAGGCAACAAGCCTGCCCAGCGCAGGCCCACCCCCTGGCCGCGCCGGGAGGGCTTGTGGCCACCTCGTGCGCCTCCTGGACTCCGTTTTCATGCGGGGTACTCCTTCTTGTCTAAAAAAAATCATTATATATAATCCCGTTTGGTCTGACCCTCGCATCACGCATATTTCTTCTGTTTTTTGTTTCGAGCCTGTTTTCTACCGCAGATTTAGAGCAAGATGTCGTCTCAGGAATCTGTGGGGGAGAACAATCTCCCTCAAGTTTATGGAGAAGTAAGTGTTGATCTGAAAAAGATGGAGGTCATGGAGGCTAAGGAAAGGCTACCTAAAGAAACCAAGGGCAAAACCAAGGAGAGGAATCAGGCGTGGGACGAAGTGCAATCTGTGCTCAACAGGGAAGAAGTTGAGGAAGTGGATTTCCTCCAACCCTACCTCCACCTACTGTCTCCATCCTTGATTGAACTCTTGAGGTTTCGTGAAACAACTCATGCTCGCAATACTTATCTCACTCGTGAAGTTGTTTTGCTGGAAAAACATATCGCAGATCTCCAAGGTATAAATCAAAGATTAATGGCCCTCTTGGAGTCAAAGATTGCAACAACTCCACCACCATCACTATCAAAGGAAGACAACTGAGCATGGGTATGGGCAATCCCCTTGGCGTGTGCCAAGCTTGGGGGAGTTGCCCCGGTATCGTATCACCATCACATCTTTTGCCTTTACCTTCGTTTTAGTTTTCCTTTTTAGTTTTCTTTTTCTCTAGTAGATTAAAAGTCTTAGTGTTTTAGTCATGAGTTTTCCTTTGTGTCACCCCCGATGTATTCGAGCTCGTGAGCCATATAATAAAGAGTGTCTTAGTTGAAGCGCTTTGCCTCTTGCCATGATCAAAAGAGTGAGAAAAGAACAAAAGCATGAAAGATCATGTAATGATCTTATGGGAAGTGATGGCTTCACATATAAAAAGAATGAGGATTGAAACTTGTTGAGGGTAGGCAAACGTAGACCTTGGTCATGGTTGCAATTAATAGGAAGTGATAAAGAAGGAGAGGTTCACATATAAATATATCATCTCCGACACCATCTATGATTGTGAACACTCACTAAACTATTGCATGCCTAGAAGTTGATGTTGGACAAGGAAGACAACATAATAAATTGTGTTTGCTTGGCTCCGAACAATGTTATATGATTAGAGATCCCTTAGCATGTAACGATTGCTCCCACCTCACTTTAGCCAAACCTCCCGCACTAAGTAGAGATACTACTTATGCATCCATAAACCATCAACCCAGTTTTGCCATGTGCGTCCACCATACCTACCTATGGATTGAATAAGATCCCTCAAGTAAGTTGTCATTGGTGCAAGCAATAAAAATTGCTCTCTAATATGTATGATCTATTAGTGTGTGGAAAATAAGCTTTGTACGAACCTGTGATGAGGAAGACATAAAAGCGACAGACTGCATAATAAAGTCTTTATCACAGGAGGCAATATAAAGTGACGTTCCTCCACCCTAAGAGGACACACATCCAAACCTCAAAAGTGCATGACAACCTATGCTTCCCTCTGCGAAGGGCCTATCTTGTACCTTTACTTTTTGCCCTTGAAAGAGTCATGGTGATCTTCACCAATTCCCTATTTCCCCTTTATCTTGTCTAACGTCATATGCTTGGGAAAGATCTATATTCATATGTCAACTTGGAGGTAAGTATTCCTGAATTATTATTGTTGCATTACCCTTGTGGTAAGTAATTGGGAGGCAAAACTATAAGCCCCTATCTTTCTCTGTGTCCAGCTGAAACTTTGATCTCATGAGTACCACGTGAGTTGTAGCAATTGTAGAGAATGAAAGAATGATTGAGTATGTGGATTTGCTTTACAAGCTCTTATTTGACTCTTTCTGATGTTGTGATAAATTGCAATTGCTTCAATGACTAAAGGCTATCGGTTGTTACTTCTCGGTAAGGTTCTTGATCCATGCTTTACTTTGTGAAGGAATTACCACTTTAGCATGAGAGATTATATGTTGGTATTGCTGTTCTGATCATGATCATGATGCATGCATTTTCGTATCTTGTTTTGTCGACACCTCTCTCCCTAAACATGTGGACATATTTATTGAGCTAGGCTTTCGCTTGAGGACAAGCGAGGTCTAAGCTTGGGGGAGTTGATACTTCCATTTTGCATCATGTTTTCATGTTGATATTTATCGCTTCTTGGGTTGTTATTTCATTTCACGGTACAATTCGTATGCCTTTTCTCTCTTATTTTGCATGGTTTACATGAAGAGGGAGAATGCCGGCAGCTGGAATTCTGGCCTAAAAAAGGAGCAAAGTTGAGATACCTATTCTGCGCAACTCCAAACGCCGTAAAAATCAATGAGGATTTTTTCCGGATTTATAAAAAATACTGGGCCGAAGAAGCGCCAGAGGGGCGCCAGCAGGTGGCCACAAGCCTACTTGGCGCGGCCACCCCCCTGGCCGCGCCATGAGGGCTTGTGGGCAGCCTGCTGGCCTAGTGGCCCCCCTTCTGCTATATGAAGGGTTTCGTCCAGAAAAAAATCAAGGCGGAGCTTTTTCGTGGATTCGCCGCCGCCACGAGGCGGAACTTGAGCAGAACCAGTCTAGAGCTCCCGCAAGACGATCCTGCCGGGAAACTTCCCTCCCGGAGGGGGAAATCATCGCCATCGTCATCACCAACACTCCTCTCATCGGAGGGGACTCATCACCATCAACATCTTCATAAGCACCATCTCATCTCCAAACCCTAGTTCATCCCTTGTAACCAATCTCCGTCTCGCGACTTCGATTGGTACTTGTAAGGTTGCTAGTAGTGTTGATTACTCCTTGTAGTTGATGCTAGTTGGATTATTTGGTGGAAGAGTTTATGTTCAGATCCTTGATGCTACTATTACCTCTCTGGTCATGAATATGATTATGATTTGTGAGTAGTTACTTTTGTTCCTGAGGACATGGGATAAGTCATGCTAATAGTAGTGATGTGAATTTGGTATTCGTTCAGTATTTTGATGTGTTGTATGTTGTTTTTCCTCCAGTGGTGTTATGTGAACGTCGACTACATAACACTTCACCATTATTTGGGCCTAGAGGAAGGCATTGGGAAGTAGTAAGTAGATGATGGGTTGCTAGAGTGACAGAAGCTTAAACCCTAGTTTATGCGTTGCTTCGTAAGGGGCTGATTTGGATCCACTAGTTTAATGCTATGGTTAGACTTTGTCTTAATTCTTCTTTCGTAGTTGCGGATGCTTGCGAGAGGGGTTAATCATAAGTGGGATGCTTGTCCAAGTAAGGGCAGTACCCAAGCGTCGGTCCACCCACATATCAAACTATCAAAGTAACGAACGCGAATCAAAGAAACATGATGAAAACTAGCATGACATAAATTCCCGTGTGTCCTCGGGAGCGTTTTTCCTCCTATAAGACTTTGTCCAGGCTTGTCCCTTGCTACAAAAGGGATTGGGCCACTTTGCTGCACCATTGCTACTTTTCTTACTTGTTGCTTGCTACAAATCATCTCACCGCACAATCACTTGCTACCGACAATTTCAGTGCCTGCAGAATTTACCTTGCTGAAAACCACTTTTCAGATCCTTCTGCTCATCGTTGGGTTCAACACTCTTACTTATCAGAAGTACTACGATTGTTCCCCTATACTTGTGGGTCATCACTGCCTCCTCTGCTTCCTACCCTCCCAACCTCGGCCGTCGTCGGGCCTGCCTCCTTGCCCCTGCACCCTCTGTAAGCCCCCCACCGCTCCTCCTCTCTCTGCTAGCTAGGGTTCTTTTGTTAATTTACTTAGGTTTTAGTTAGGGAGTAGGTTAATTAGGTTATCTATTTAGTTATGAACCCTAGTTATCAAACTAGTAGGTTATCTATTTAGTTAGGGAAGTAGGATAATTACGTTATCTATTTAGTTATTTCAAATATTGTGAAGAAAAATAACTTCTTGCATTTTTCTTCAAGTTCTATATTTTTCTTCCTTTTATATGCAATTTTGAAGTGGACATGTGATTTGGACATGTCATATTTGGAATTTGGACATGTGATGTTTTGGACATATCATATTTAAAAAATGATGATTATGTGCACGGTAAATGATTCGAGTGGCCTATGTTTTGCCGAAATGTAATTCATTTCCGTTCCGGTGAATTTCAGGCGCTCCTTATGTCCACTTTTTTGGCAAAGGTCATGCCAAAATTTTCCTTGAATTTTGGCATGACTTGTGCTAGAAAGTAGGCATATCGAGTGCCGGGGTTTTGCTGGGAAACGGCATTCCGGCAAACATAGATTTTTTTTATGTCATTTCTCCTTTTTTATAGTTTTAGAATAAAATGAGGAGACGAAATCATAGGAAACATGTCGAAGAACGAACAAACCGGGCCTTCTAACCAAGATGAAGACGAGATAGATTATGAGGGTGAACAACAGTACCTCGACTTTTTGTCTGCTAAGCACAATCAAGGTTTGCAAGTCGGCCTTGATAACCCACAAGTATAGGGGATCGCAACAGTTTTCGAGGGTAGAGTATTCAACCCAAATTTGTTGATTCGACACAAGGGGAAGCCAAAGAATATTCTTGAGTATTAGCAGTTGAGTTGTCAATTCAACCACACCTGAAAGACCTAGTATCTGCATTAAAGTTTCAATAGCAAAGTAGTGTGATAGCAACTGTAGCAATGGTAACAGTAGCAGCAGTGACAACAGTAGCGGTAACAGTAACAACAGTGACAGCAGTAGCAGTAAAGTAACATAGCAATGACCAGTAGGAAAAACTCGTAGGCATTGGATCGGTGATGGATAATTATGCCGGATGACATTCATCATGCAACAGTTATAACATGGGGAGATATGTAACTAGCTCCAGTTCGTCAATGTAATGTAGGCATGCATTCCGTATATAGTCATACGTGCTTAAGGAAAAGAACTTGTATGGCATCTATTGTCCATCCCTCCCGTGGCAACGGGTTCCTAATGGAAACTATGAGATATTAAGGTTCTCCTTTTAATAGAGAACCGGAACAAAGCATTAGCACTTAGTGAATACATGAACTCCTCATACTATGCTCATCTCCGGGAGTGGTTCCGGCTATTGTCACTCTGGGGTTGCCGGGACATAACACATAGTAGGTGACTACAACTTGCAAGATAGGATCAAGAACACACATATATTGATGACAACATAATAGGTTCAAATCTGAAATCATGGCACTCGGTCTCTAGTGACAAGCATTAAGCATAGCCAAGGAGTAGCTGTTGGGGAACGTCGCATGGGAAACAAAAAATTTCCTACCCGCACGAAGACCTATCATGGTGATGTCCATCTATGAGAGGAGATTTGGATGTACGCACCCTTGTAGATCGCACAGCAGGAAGCGTTAAGAAACGCGGTTGATGTAGTGGAACGTCCTCACATCCCTCGATCCGCCCCGCGAACCGTCCCACGAACCGTCCCGCAATATGTCCCACGATCCGCTCCGATCTAGTGCCGAACGGACGTCACCTCCGCGTTCAGCACACGTACAGCTCAACGATGATCTCGGCCTTCTTGATCCAGCAAGCAAGACAGAGAAGTAGATGAGTTCTCCGATGGCGTGACGGCGCTCCGGTGGTGGTGAAGGATCTACTGTTGCACGGCTCCGCCCGAGCTCCGCAGAAATACGATCTAGAGGAAAAACCGTGGTGTTTATGGTCGGGCTGCCGTGGCAAAAGTTGTCTCAAATCAGCCATAAATCACCACTATATATAGGAGGGAGGGAGGGGACGAGTCAGCCTCAAAACCTCAAGGTTTGGCCTAAATTGGAGGTGGAGGAGTCCTACTCCAATCCTACTTGGAGTAGGATTCCACCTTCCCACTTGGAAACTCTTTCCACCTTGTGTTTTTTCCTTCTCAAACCTTATGGGCCTTAGTGGGAACTTATTACAGCCCACTAGGGGCTGGTTTATCTCTTCCTATAGCCCATGAGACCCCTTGGGGCGTGACACCCCTCCCGATGGTCCCCGGCAGCCCTCCCGACACTCCCGGTACACTACCGATGAGCCCGAAACTTTTCCGGTGACCAAAACAGACTTCCTATATATTAATCATTACCTCCGGACCATTCTGGAGCTCCTCGTGGCGTCCTGGATCTCATCCGGGACTCCGAACAACTTTCGGTTACCAACACCTATAACTCAACTATACTAAAACATCATCAAACCTTAAGTGTGCAGACCCTGCGGGTTTGAGAACTATGTAGACATGCCCCGACATACTCCTCGGTCAATATACAATAGCGGGACCTGGATGCCCATATTGGATCCTACATATTCACCGAAGATCTTATCGGTTGAACCTCAGTGTCAAGGACTCATATAATCCCGTATGTCATTCCCTTTGTCGTTCGGTATGTTACTTGCCCGAGATTTGATCGTCGGTATCCGCATACCTATTTCAATATCGTTACCAGCAAGTCTCTTTACTCGTTCCATAATACAAGATCCCATGACTTACACTTAGTCACATTGCTTGCAAGGTTTATGTGTGATGTTGTATTACCGAGTGGGCCCCGAGATTCCTCTGCGTCACACGGGGTGACAAATCCCAGTATTGATCCATACTAATCAACGGACACCTTTGGAGATACCTGTAGAGCATCTTTATAGTCACTCAGTTACATTGTGACATTTGATACACACAAGGCATTCCTCTGGTGCCAGTGAGTTATATGATCTCATGGTTATAGGAACAAATACTTGACACGCAGAAAACTATAGCAATAAAACGACACGATCAATATGCTATGTTCATAGTTTGGGTCTCGTCCATCACATGAGTCTCCTAATGATGTGATCCCGTTATCAAGTGACAACACTTGTCTATGGTTAGCAAACCGTAACCATCTTTGATCAACAAGCTAGTCAACTATAGGCTTATTGTTATCAAAAAAACTAGAGGCTTACTAGGGACAGTGTTTTGTCTATGTATCCACACATGTATTCGTGTTTCCAATCAATACAATTATAGCATGGATAATAAATGATTATCATGAACAAATAAATATAATAATAACTAATTTATTATTGCCTCTAGGGCATATTTCCAACAGTCTCCCACTTGCACTAGAGTCAATAATCTAGTTCACATCACTATGTGATTCTAACGAATCCAACACCCTTACAGTTCTGGGGTTTGATCACGTCTTGCTTGCGAGAGAGGTTTTAGTCGACGGTTCTGAACCCTTGCAGATCTGAGTGAGCTTTACAAATCTTTATGTCATCTTATAGACACTGCTACTATGTGCTATTCGGAATTATTACAAATATCTACTCTACCATACGAATCCGTTTTACTACTCATAGTTATTCGGATTAGCGCCAAAGATTGCATCGACGTAACCCTTTATGACGAACTCTTTAACCACCTCCATAATCGATGAAAACTCCTTAGTCCATTAGTTACTAAGGATAACTTTGACTGCTGCTCAGTGATTCAATCATGGATCACTCTATGTACCTCTTAATAGACTTGCGGCAAGGCACACATGAGGTGCGGTACACAGCTTGGCATAGTTTAGAGTCTATGGCTAAGGCATAGGGGACGACCTTCCTCCTTTCTCTTTCTTCTACCATGGTCGGGCTTCTGAGTCTTACTAAAATTCACACCTTACAATACAGCCAAGAACTCTTTCTTTGCTGACCTATTTTGAACTCCTTCAAAAACTTGTCAAGGCATGCATTTCATTTGAAAGTTCTATTAAGCGTTTTGATCTATCTCTATAGATCTTGATGCTCAATGTTCAAATAGTTCTATCCAGGTCTTCCTTTGAAAAACTCCTTTCAAACAACCGTTATGCTTTATAGAAATTCTACATTACTTCTGATCAACAATATGTCAACCACATATACTTTATCAGAAATACTATAGTGCTCCCACTCACTTCTTTGGAAATACAAGTTTATCTTAAACCTTCTACAAACCCAAAAGCTTTGATCATCTCATCAAAGCGTATATTCCAACACCGAGATGCTTACACCAGTCCATAAAAGGATCGCTGGTGCTTGCATACTTGTTAGTATCCTTAGGATCGACAAAAACCTTCTGATTGTATCACATACAATCTTTCCTCAAGGAAACCGTTGAGGAAACAATGTTTTGACTTCCTATGTGCAATATTTCACAAATAATGCAGCAACTACTAACATAATTCCAACAGACTTTTAGCATCGCTACAAGTGAGAAAGTCACATCATAGTCAACTCTTTGATCTTGTTGAAAACATCTTTGCGACAAGTCGAGCTTTTCTTAATAATGATTTATCACCATCATCGTCTGTCTTCCTTTTAAAGATCCATATTTACTCAATAGTCCTACGACCATCAAGTAGTTCTTCCAAACTCTACACTTTGTTTTCATACATGGATCCTCTCTCGAATTTCATGGCCTCCAGCCATTTGTTGGATTCCGGGCCCACCATCGCTTCTCCATAGCTCGTAGGTTCATTGTTGTTCCACAACATGACCTCCAAGACAGGGTTACCGTACCACTCTGCAGCAGTGCGTGACTTTGTCGACCTACGAGGTTTGTAGTAACTTGATCCAAAGCTCAATGATCACCATCATCAGTTTCCACTTCAATTGGTGTAGGCGCCACAGGAACATCTTCCTGCACCCTGCTACACACCAATTGAAGTGACGGTTCACTAACCTCATCAAGTTCCACCACCCTCCCACTCAATTCTTTCGAGAGAAACCTTTCCTCGAGAAAGGATCCTTTTCTAGAAACAAACACTTTGCTTCCGGCTCTGAGATAGGAGATGTATCCAACTATTTTGGATATCCTATGAAGATGCATTTATCCGCTTTGGGTTCGAGCTTATCAAACTGAAACCTATTCACATAAGCATCGCAGCCCCAAATATCAAGAAACGACAACTTAGGTTTCTCCAAACCATAGTCTATACTGTGTCATCTCAACGAAAATACGCGGTGCCCTATTTAAAGTGAATGCAGTTGTCTCTAATGCATAACCCATAAACGATAGTGGTAATTCGATAAGAACATCATAGTATGCACCATATCTAATAGGGCGTGGCTATGATGTTCGGACACACCATCACACTATGGTGTTCCACGTGGCATCAATTGCAAAACTATTTTGCATGTCTCAAGTGATTCAAAATCAGGTGAATCCAAACGTTCCATCCGCATGGAGTTTCTTCATGCGTTTTATACCAACAGGTGTGGTTTGCATGTCTCGAACGTTTAAAAAATGAGTGAGTACAAAGATCCATCAGCATGGAGCTTCCTCATGCATTTTACACCAACATGACTCAAGTGGCAGTGCCACAACTAAGTGGTACTATCACTATAACTTTGTATCTTTTGGCACCAATATTATGAACATGTGTAACACTATGATCGAGATTCAATAAAGCATTGAGGGTAATTATTCAAGAAAATAGAATAACTATTATTCTCTTTAAATGAATAATCGTATTGCAATAAACATGATCCAATCATGTTCATGCTCAACGCAAACCCCAAATAACAATTATTTAGGTTTTACCACCAATCCCGATGATAGAGGGAGCGTGCGATTTTTGATCACATCAACCTTGGAAACACTTCCAACACGTATCGTCACCTTGCTTTTAGCCAGTCTCCGTTTATTCCGTAGCTTTCACTTCGAGTTACTAATCACTTAGCAACCGAACTGGTATCCAATACCCTCGTGCTACTAGGAGTACCAGTAAAGCACACATCAATATCATGTATATCAAATATACTTTTGTCGACTTTGCCAGCCTTCTTATCTACAAAGTATCTAGGTAGCTCCGCCTCAGTGACCATTCCCCTCATAACAGAAGCACTTTGTCTCGGGTTTGGGTTTAATCTTGGGTTTCTTCATTAGAGCAGAATTGGTTTGCCATTCCATGAAGTATCCCTTCTAGCCCTTGCCCTTCTTGAAACTAGTGGTTTTACTAACCATCAACAATTGATGCTCCTTGTTGATTTCTACTTTCGCAGTGTCAAACATTGCGAATCACTCAAGGATCGTCATATATATCCTTGATATGTTATAGTTCATCACAAAGCTCTAGCAGCTTAGTGGCAGTGACTTTGGAGAACCATCACTATCTTATCTGGAAGATTAACTCCCACTTGATTCAAGCGATTGTTGTACTCAGACAATCTGAGAACATGCTCAACGGTTTGAGTTTTTCTCCTTTACTTTGTAGGCAAAGAATCTTGTAGGAGGTCTTATACCTCTCAACAAGGGCACGAGCATGAAATCTCAATTTCATCTCTTGGAACATCTCTTATGTTCCGCGACATTTTCAAAACGTCTTCGGTGCCTTGCTTCTAAGCCTTTAAGTATTGCGTACTGAACTATTACGTAGTCATCAAAAAGTGTATGTCAAATCTTCGCAACATCCGCAGATGACGCTAGAGGTGCAGCACATCGAGTGGTGCATTAAGGACATAAGCCTTCTGCGCAGCAATGAGGACAATCCTCAGTTTTATGGACTCGGTCCGCAAGTTGCTACTATCAACTTTCAACTAAATTTTCTCTAGGAACATATAAAAACAGTAGAGCTATAGCGCAAGCTACATCGTAATTCGCAAAGACCATTAGACTATGTTCATGATAATTAGTTCAATTAATCATATTACTTAGGAACTCCCACTCAAAAAGTACATCTCTCTAGTCATTTGAGTGGTACATGATCCAAATCCACTATCTCAAGTCCGATCATCACGTGAGTCAAGAATAGTTTCAGTGGTAAGCATCTCTATGCTAATCATATCAACTATACGATTCATGCTCGACCTTTCGGTCTCTTGTGTTCTGAGGCCATGTCTGCACATGCTAGGCTCTTCAAGTTTAACCTGAGAGTTCCGCGTGTGCAACTGTTTTGCACCCGTTGTATGTGAACGTTGAGTCTATCACACCCGATCATCACGTGGTGTCTCGAAACGACGAACTGTCGCAACGGTGCACAGTCGGGGAGAACACAATTTAGTCTTGAAATTTTAGTGAGAGATCACCTCATAATGCTACCTCGTTCTAAGAAAAATAAGGTGCATAAAGGATTAACATCACATGCAATTCATAACTGACATGATATGGCCATCATCATGTGCTTCTTGATCTCCATCACAAACCACCGACACGATCTTCTTGTCACCGGCGCCACACCATGATCTCCATCATCATGATCTCCATCAACGTGTCGTAATCGGGGTTGTCGTGCTACTTATGCTATTACTACTAAAGCTACTTCCTAGCAATATAGTAAGCGCATCTACAAACACAAACGTTAGTTTAAGTACAACCCTATGGCTCCTGTCGGTTGTCATACCATCGACGTGCAAGTCGATATTAACTATTACGACATGATCATCTCATACATCTAATACATCATATCACATCTTTGGCCATATCATAACACAAGCATACCCTGCAAAAACAAGTTAGACGTCCTCTAATTTGTTGTTGCATGTTTTACGTGGCTCCTATGGGTATCTAGTAGATCGCATCTTACTTACGCAAAAACCACAATGGAGATTTGCAAATTGCTATTTAACCTCTCCAAGGACCGCCTCGGTCAAAACCAATTCAACTAAAGTTGAAGAGACCGACACCCGCAGGTCATCTTTATGCAACGAGGTTACATGTCAAGCGATGAAACCAGTCTTTCGTAAGCGTACGAATAATGTCGGTCCAGGCCGCTTCAATCCAACAATATCGCCGAATCAAAAAAAGACTAAGGAGGGAAGCAAATCGAACATCACCGTCCACAAAACCCTTTGTGTTCTACTCGAGATTACATGTACGCATGAACATAGCTCATGATGCCACTGTTGGGGAATGTTGCATGGGAAGCAAAAAATTTCCTACGTGCACGAAGACCTATCATGGTGATGTCCATCTACGAGAGGAGATTTGGATCTACGTACCCTTGTAGATCGCACAGCACGAAGCGTTAAGAAACGCGGTTGATGTAGTGGAACGTCCTCACGTCCCTCGATCCGCCCCGCGAACCGTCCCACGATCCGCTCCGATCTAGTGTCGAACGGACGACACCTCCGCATTCAGCACACGTACAGCTCGACGATGATCTTGGCCTTCTTGATCCAGCAAGCAAGACGGAGAATTAGATGAGTTCTCCGGCAGCGTGACGGTCCTCCGGTGGTGGTGAAGGATCTACTGCTGCAGGGCTCCGCCCGAGCTCCGCAGAAATACGATCTAGAGGAAAAACTGTGGTGTTTGTGGTCAGGCTGCCGTGGCAAAAGTTGTCTCAAATCAGCCATAAATCACCACTATATATAGGAGGGAGGGAGGGGAGGAGGCAGCCTCAAAACCTCAAGGTTTGGCGGAAATTGGAGGAGGAGTAGTCCTACTCCAATCCTACTTGGAGTAGGATTCCACCTTCCCACTTGGAAACTCTTTCCACCTTGTGTTTTTTCCTTCTCAAACCTTATGGGCCTTAGTGGGAACTTATTCCAGCCCACTAGGGGCTGGTTTATCTATTCCCATAGCCCATGAGACCCCTTGGGGCGTGACACCCCTCCCGATGGTCCCCGGCAGCCCTCCCGGCGCTCCCGGTACACTACCGATGAGCCCAAAACTTTTCCGGTGACCAAAACAGGACTTCCTATATATTAATCTTTACCTTAGAACCATTCCGGAGCTCCTCGTGATGTCCCAGATCTCATCCAGGACTCTGAACAACTTTCGGTTACCAACACCTATAACTCAACTATACCGAAACATCATCAAACCTTAAGTGTGCACACCCTGTGGGTTCGAGAACTATGTAGACATGCCCCGAGGTACTCCTCGGTCAATATCCAATAGCGGGACCTGGATGGCCATATTGGATCCTACATATTCTCTAAAGATCTTATCGGTTGAACCTCAGTGTCAAGGATTCATATAATCCCGTATGTCATTCCCTTTGTCCTTCGATATGTTACTTGCCCGATATTTGATCTCGGTATCCGCATACCTATTTCAATCTCGTTACCGGCAAGTCTCTTTACTCGTTCTGTAATACAAGATACCATGACTTACACTTAGTCGCATTGCTTGCATGGCTTGTGTGTGATGTTGTATTACCGAGTGGGCCCCGAGATACCTCTCCATCACACGGAGTGACAAATCCCAGTCTTGATCCATACTAACTCAACGGACACCTTCGGAGATACCTGTAGATCATCTTTATAGTCACCCAGTTACGTTGTGACGTTTGATACACACAAGGCATTCCTCCGGTGCCAGTGAGTTATATGATCTCATGGTCATAGGAACAAATACTTGACACCCAGAAAACTATAGCAATAAAACGACACGATCAATATGCTACGTTCATAGTTTGGGTCTTGTACATCACATGATGCTCCTAATGATGTGATCCCATTATCAAGTGACAACACTTGTCTATGGTTAGGAAACCTTAACCATCTTTGATCAACGAGCTAGTCAACTAGAGGCTTACTAGGGACAGTGTTTTGTCTATGTATCCACACATGTATTTGTGCTTCCAATCAATACAATTATAGCATGGATAATAAACGATTATCACGAACAAAGAAATATAATAATAACTAATTTATTATTGCCTCTAGGGCATATTTCCAACAGTAGCAACATCAATCTCAGAACATAGTGGATACTAGGGAGCAATCCCCATCAAAACTAACTCGATTACATGATAGATCTCATCCAACCCATCACCGTCCAGCAAGCCTACTATGAGATTACTCATGAACGGTGAAGAGCATCGTGGAATTGGCGATCAAGGAAGGTTGGTTATGACGATGGCGACGATCTCCCCTCTCCAGAGCCCAGAACGGACTTCAGATCTGCCCTCCAGAGGGAGAACAAGTGGTGGCGGCGCCTCCGTATCGTAAAACGCGATGAACTATTCTCCTTGATTTTTTTTGACGGAAGGAACTAAATAGAGCTGGAGTTGGAGGCGGCGGAGCCCCGAGGGCCCCACAAGCCTGCTAGGCGCGACCAGGGGGGCCTGCGCCTCCTGGGCTTGTGGGCTCCTCGCTCCACGTCTCCGGTTGATTCTTGCGCCAGTATTTTTTATATATTCCACAAAAAATCCTCGTAAATTTCTAGTTCATTCCGAGAACTTTTATTTCTGCGCAAAAACAACATGGCAATTCTGCAGAAAACAGCGTTAGTCTGGGTTAGTTCCATTCAAATCATGCAAATTAGAGTCCAAAACAAGGGCAAAAGAGTTTGGAAAAGTAGATACGATGGAGACGTATCAGGCCTAGGTGAAGGTATTGACGCCAACATCGACACCGACGGCACCGACACCGATAGCGGCGCCGAGATCAGCGGGGAAGGTACCTGCGGGGAAGATACCGGTGGGGAAGGTATCGGCGCCCATGCCGTTACCGAAAAGAAGCAGAAGAAGCACCTAACAAACTCGGCATCGGACGACTGCTGATCACAAAGATGGCCCCTGGCAAGTTTGAGCCATTAGAGCCCGAAGAAACTCACAAGTGCTATGGGAACCAAGTAGGATGCATCCTACGGGAATGCGCGTGCATCAACGACGATGACATAAGGGGTAAAGAAAATTTGATGAAGTTGCTCCTAACGAAGCTGCACAAGAGATTCAAGTTCCCCGACTGGGATGACGCCATAGAACACCCGTGGGATGATAAGAACATGAAAAAGATTAACAATCACGCCCTGGGCATGTTCAGAAATGATTTCGCCTCTTGGAAAGGGAGGGTGAAACGAGCTATTGAGGCTGAGGGACCCCTGTCCAAGATTCTGGAGGGAAATCCGACACTTACGGAAGAGGAATTCAAAAAGTTCAAGGACACTTGCGCTACCGAGGCAGCCAAGGCTAAGGCCATGAAATTCAAGAGCCTTTAGCAAAGGAACACGAGGAAGCATCACCTCGGAAGTCGTGGCTACCTTGGCAAAAGGCCCATATGGGATAAGGAGGACGCGGAACGTGAAGCCGCGGGTCTCCCAGACCCCTTCGCGAGTGACTTCATTAGGGCCCGCTACTAGTGGTACAAGGAAAATAAGGTTTTTTACACGGACCAGATCACGAGGAAATTCATTAGAATACCGGTAATTATACTTTTACCACCTTACATTTAGCTTCTGATCAAGTTTTACTACACATTCGTAAACGGTTCATGTTCCTTCTGTAGGAGAAGCAACACGAGCTTGCAGCCGGAAGCCCTACTTCGCCGATGAGGCCCAAGTGGGACACCCCGCTCAACCGGGCCTTGAATGAACTTAAGGGACACACTTTGGTCCAGCGGCCGCAATATGGACGTGTGCACGCCACCGGAGACGGCGCCACGAGGAAGGGGTTTTACAACGAGGGCCCGGAGGCCAAGAAGCAGAAAAAGAAGTTTAGTCAGACGGACATCGACGAGAAGGTGAAGCTTGCGTTCAAGAAAAAAGCAGCTGAGGACCCGGAAAAAGTAGTCGAGGAGAAAAATGATTTGCTACAGCAGGCAGTCGACGCAGTTGTACATGTGTGCAGAAATGATTTTGCTACTAACTTGATCCCGGCTATCATCAACTGGACGAAGGAAAATCCAGACAAGACAGTACATGATTTCCCCATGCCTAGTTTCGTCGGGAGCAACTCGGTGAACAACACCACCGCACCATCACCCGCTCACGCAACCGGGCCTGCTCCCACACCCGCACCCGCACCCGCTCATAGCAGCCCGTCCTTAGTCTGTGGCGCGCTAGGCGGGCCTTCGTCTTTGGCTCAGCTCGACGACCTCATGGTAATTACATGTCGCACCAACATATATCTAGAATATTCCATTTTTGTTGCTTTTCGGATGTTTTACGCCGCAGACATGTGTTTGCATGCCGACGAAACACCGTGCACTGTACTCTACTTGATCAAAGGCCAGAAGGTGGACGTCGGGAAGGGGTGATAACGAAGCCCTTGGAACTCACGTTCCGCTGCCAACCGATGCCCGGTGGGCACTTCAGGGTTACCTTGTCAAGTGTGAAATCGGGGCACGAGGATTTGCCTCCTCCAGTACGGCTAGGGGGAGAGGACGACGAGACCCATCGTGGATTGGAAGCTGCAAGGGTTGGGTGGTGCTATGGCCAAATAATCTTCTTTGTCTGGAACCGGCCGAGAACACACCAATAACCACACATCAACAAGAAGGTATGGACACCACCACCCCGCCTACGCAATTACCAGCGCCTATAGTGTCGGGTGAGAGCGGCGAACGACGTGATGAAGGGGTCCAATAGTGGCTGATGTAATCGCTCCCATAGAAAAAAGAATGGATGATGAGATGGAGGAGGACCCTCTCCAGTTCCTCAATACACGCGCTGGTGACGGTGACTTAGATATGGTGAGTCATCCATATGACGATTTGGGCTATCAGCATGCTAATGAGGATATGGATGATCTGCCCGGGCAGGAACGTCCTAGCAGGGATCGCAAGAAGTCTCTCTTCATGCAATTCTCACAAGACATGCCTGAAGATGCCGCCTCAACACACGCTCAACTGGTCGAGGGTCGTACAGTAGTGCTTATCTGCCTACAGACAACACTAGGGCAGGGGTTAAGGAAGGTCTGGAAAGTCGGCCCAAGAAAAAGAGAGGAAGAGATCGGGGAAGATAGGCCCAGCTGCCTACAAACAAGCCAGAGCACATAGCACCAAGACGGTGGCCATGATCCATGTCATGGGAGAGCCGATGCTACCGCCGAAACCGCTAGAGTCAATATACGGGGATCTCGGGGGACTGCACGACCATGTGTTGTCGACTGAGAAAAGCCTACTAGCCTCGAAGGATCCAGGATATCCGACATACGCGGCCCGTGTGCCTGAGGGGAAGTGCTACGTCGACACACGTCTTGCGGAGATGGACTTCCTGTGATTTTAAAGATATTTTCGAGATGTTTCTGACAAGGCGATTCGATTGTACAATCGTCCGCCATTTTGCGCTACATATGATCTCCGTCATGAAGAGAGAAGAAGTCTCGCAAATCTGTGTGGCGGATCCATACTACATGCACGAGTCCTTCTTGAATCTCTGCGACTTTGAGCGTAAAACTACTAGGGAGTACATCGAAAACTTCATGGTAGAGAACAAGGACTAGGAAATTGTCCTCCTGCCTAACCATCCAAAGTAAGTCAGTTCCGGACAACCCTTTCGTACATTTCAATCATTCCTTCTCGCTCATATGGAGAATAATTTGAGGGGGTTTTTCCCGCAGCAACAGTCGCGCCGTCCTTATCGTTCTTTACCCGTGAGTTTCCCACGCCTTGTATTTCGACCCTACCAGAAATAACAAGAAGAATGACTACACCCACGTAATGAATATTCAAGATGATGCTCTCCAAGGCTTCAACTTCAGGGGTGGCTACATATAGATGAGAAAACAAAGGAACCACAAGACGGGTTTCTCGCACAAAACCAACTTCTACTGCATCCATGTCTCGAAATCAAGTACAAACGATGGATTCTACCTCCTCCATCTCATGATGGAGTTCAGAAGGGACCACCAAAAGCTTCGCATGACAACCAGAAACGATGATCATATCCGCAAGTGGGTAGAATCTCAAGGAGAAGCGGATTATAAACTTAAAGATGACTTCTTAAGCATCCAGAGGGACATTGTGATGATCATCATGAAAGAAGTCATCGAAGTGAAGGGGATGTTCCACCACGGCCCTATATCGCGAGCACACGTCCGAACTTACATAGGCATGCAACGTCAGGACCACACGTCGTTCAAGAAGCTAGGGTACATCCTCGATGATCTGGAAGGATGGAAGTTCTAGTGATTTACGATGTCGATGATGATGATATGTGTCAGTTGAACATGTATATACTTTCTGTAGTGATGAAACTTTGTGATGTCCATGGTCCCTACCGAACTTGCGTAACACTACTTTGTTAGTTTGGGTACGATGACCTGCGTACCTCTAGTTAATTAGTTTGCATACGATGAAACTGCGTTGATTATTTATGTTTACTCTATGTTGCATCTAGTTGCTAACCCTTTCTTTTTTGTGTTTCTCAAGTATATTTAGTTGCATATTATTGTACATTCTCTTGATGAAGATGCATCTCTAACAGGGGTACCCAGATTCTTGATGGCGAAGTACCGGTGCTATGTCGTGTACAAAGGAAAGATTCCGGGAGTATACAACGAGTGGTCCGAGTGTCAGGCGCAAGTGGAGGGGATCTCGGGCGCCAGCCATAAAGGCTACAAAAGTAGACAAGAAGTTGAAGCTAGTTACGTGAGGCTCACGCTAGTGCGAGAGAGGGCTCATAACCGCACCTCATGTACTACATAGTTTCGCTCTCATTCATAGTGATAGCTCTTCTCGCGTATATCATTGTTTAGATGGATGACGATGTAGTTGCAAGTATTCGAGACTTGTATCGCTATTTTCGAGATGATGACGATAGACCACTTTGTGTCGGATGATGATTATGATGATGACATGATATGATGAGACTATTTGTATGTTTATGCTACGATTACATTTGTATGTGAATGATGATGACATTTGTATGTGCTTAAAGATTATTGTATAAAGCCTGCTCAAATACAAAACAAATACACACAAAAAAACTGAAACCCTTACGAGTAGCGTGGCTTAGCAAAGCTCGCTACTGCTACGCATGTATAGCGGCAACGCATTTATGTAAAGGTCACTACTGTTACGCATGTATAGCAGCAGCGCGCTTATGTAAAGCCCGCTACTACTACTCATGCATAGCAGTAGCGCGGGCGAACCCCCGCTACTGCTAAAGGTTAGGTGTAGCACCCTATTAGTAGCGTGGGAGCCCGCGCTACTGATATGCCTAAAACCAGCGCTACTACTAGGCTTTTCCCTAGTAGTGTGAGATGTTTGAAATACATTCCCATTTTCTTACATGGGGCCTAAACATGCATCCAGGGACACATATATAATTTTGAACCCATGTTGGTGCACTAGACCTTGTGATTGTAGATCAAATTCGAATTATGCACATTAAATGCACAAAAATCTCAATTAATGTATGAAAAGCTAGATGATCCCTTAATTTATTTGTATTTTTGCACTTTGCACCTATTTGTCTATGTTGGTTCTATAAAATAATCAAGGAGAGAAGAGGCATCAGATGTCGTTTCACCCGCACATGTGACATGTGCATGTCCCCTATCGAAAAAACAAAGCTTCTTGGGAGAAGCTCTCGTTTGTAAGAGGTTTGTACCAAAACATGTCCAAGTTGGACAAATTTTTTTACCACGACATATGTGTGCCCTTGTCATGGGATCATGCCAAGTTTCATGAATTTCTGACATGCTTTGTATTTAAGGGAATTTGAAAAACCAAGTTTCTCAATGTTTGCGGCCGAGCCAAGACAATAAGATGTTTGAAATTCATTCTCATTCTTGCATGGGACCTAAACATGTAGCCAGGGACTCCTGTATGATTTTTAACCAATTTTCATAAACTGGACCATGTGATTAGAGTTCACATTTGAATTATGCACATTAAATGTCTAGAAAACTCAATTTATGTATTAAATAGGCCTAACAGACCTTGGGAAATTCCGTAGTTTGGCACGACAGTCATGTTACTCTAGAAATAAATTCAAGGCTAGAATAGATAGAGGATGTTGTTTCGCACATAAAAGGTGAACGTTCCCTATTGGAACCACATGGCTTTCTTGGGAGAATCTCCGGTCTGTTAGGCTTGTGCCAAAACTTATCCAAAATTGGGCAACATTTTTACCACAACACACAAAAGGCAAGGTCATGACACCATGCCAAATTTTCATGAATTTCTAATGATGTTTGGATTTATAGGAACTTAAAAACCAAGTTTCCTAGTGTTTGCGGTCGAGCCAAGACGTTGAGATGTTTGAAATTCATTCCCATTTCTTGCGAGGGACCTAATCATGCATCGAGGGACACGTATATACTTTTCAACCAATTTTCATGCCTTTTACCATGTGATTGTAGTTCAAATTTGAATTATGCACATTAAATGCCTAAAAAACTCAATTAATGTATTCAATAGGCCAAACAAACCATGGAAAATTCCATAGTTTAGCACAACAGTCATCTTGCTCTATGGTGACTCTAGAAATAAATTCAAGGCGGGAATAGATAACATATGTTGTTTCGCACATAACAGGTAAACGTTCCCTACGAGAACCACATGGCTTCTTGTGAAAATCTTTGGTTTGTAAGAAGTTTGTGCCAAAACTTGTCGCAAATTGGGTAATTTTTTTACCACAACACACATGAGCCATGACATGATACCATGCAAAGCTTCATAAATTGCTACCGAGATTTGGATTTTGGAATTTGAAAACACAGATTCACAATTTTAGGGCCAAGCCAAAATACTGAGAGGTTTGAAATTCACTCCCATTTCTTGCATGGGACCAAAACATGTATCCAGTGACACATATATGATTTTTCAACCCATTCAGGTGCACTCTAGTATGTGCTTAACTGCATCTCATATTTGAACTATGCACATGAAATGTTTAAAAAACTCTTCAAATGTTTAAAAAGGCCTAAACAACCGTGAATAATTCCATAGTTTAAGGGACACTCCTATAGTTTCATGTTCACTTCATGTAAATGGTAATGCAATCCAAAAACACCTTCAATTGCTAATTTAACCTCATTTTTTGTTTCAAAACAATATGAAAATCAAGTACGATGCAAACAGTTCATGATCATGAAACATGTGTGATGTGGTATAAAATATCTTGCGTCAATCCTCATATATGGCTTACACCAGAAGCTGCGTCGGCTATAGTCCACCTCCGATGCGTCAACCACAGAGTCACACTTGCTCCCCAAGACCACTGTACTGCCCAAACATCTCGAGAAAAAGATGGGGACGTGTATCCACGTCATGAAGGCAACTTGGGCGACCCACTCCGGCCCGAGCACGGCCGCATCAACCATGAATGTGCTCTCGACATCCATGACCGCGGCCGCAATCTGTGACAGGGCAGCTGCAGTTGCCGAAAGGGAAGGTACTGTAATTGAGATGATGGCGGAAACATCCGCGACCAGTACAACAAATGGCATAGCGGTTGTCCGTTCCTCGGTGGTCGCCATACCCCTGATGGCGGCTTCCCACGCCTATGCCGAGGCCAAGTAGGCCCAGCTCGTTTTGCCCACCGCACAAATAGTAGTGGCCTTATCCGACACCGGTTGGCAACCTACGTCTGAAGAGTTGGAAATCACCGAGAGCGCTCGGGCAGCCGCCCATTCATTGAAAGCCTCCCTAGCCGAGATGAAGGTCATCAACGCATGGACCGCGGCCGCCCACACCCGGCAGCCCTTTCCAAAGAGATGGCGCATGCGGACTGCGAGATGTTTGCGAAGTATTTGGTGATGGATACCATCGAGCCCCTTCCCGTGGAGGTCCTCGAGCATGAGTTGGTAATGGAGGATGCGGTGGAGATCGACAAGTGTGAGGCGGAAAGTTAGTCTTTGTTTAAAGCACTTGTCTTTTGTTAGAGTAATGTTCAGGTTAATGAGCTCTATTTAATTGCTCTATTAGGTAAGTGCGTGTTGTCGTGTGGGCCCTTTTGTGTAGTACCCAAATTAGCAAATGATGTTAAAATATGCGACGACGTGGATAACCATTGTAACCAGGAAAATTTAGACCAAAATTTGTCACCATATCCCTATTCCATCTTCCAAATGAAAATGAAATTCAAGTACATCACACACAATTTGTTGGCATGAACCATGTCTAATGTAATATCTAATCTTACATCGGTAGCTTGGAGAAAAAATTGCATGTTCAAGATCATCATGCAGAGGGTAAAGTACATGATTCGTTTCTGATGTTTAGATATCGCACACAGTTTGGTATAAGGGACAGTGTCCGATGATACTTTCTGCACCAGTTTTCCGCTGCACCGAACGAAAGTTTTGGGCTACCGTGGAAATATCTACCTCCCTCAACCCTGATACCAATAAAAAGCCACATTTCCCCTATTTCCTCATTCATTTCCTAGTTTAGACCTTCACTGCTAGCTTGCAACGCCGCCTCCTCGTCGGTGACGCTCCTTGTTGTTGCTCGGCCTCGTGCATCTAGTAAGGAAGTCAACACCTCCCCCATACCGCATACTCCTCCATCCCACATGGACCGATCGTCGGCGCGATACCTTCCACCCAAATCACCACCCCATCCTCCAAATAATCGCTACTGAAAGCCACAGTGCACGTAGTATAGCCACGATCTTGAGGAGCATTTCACAGCGGAGAAGCAAATTGCGGCTACACGCGCGGATGAGGCAGTGATGGCTACCATGCGTGCCGACCCCTGGATCTTGGAGTAGCACCTCGCCATCGAGGCCACCGTCGACGCCTCGCACTCGGACGCTGCCACACGGTTGGCTGCTATGAATGACAATTGGTGGTCTTTTCTCGAGGGCACCATGCGGTGCGTTCTATGGAGACTATGAGTTGTTTTGTTAGCATGCTTATGTTTATGTCAGCTCCACAACCAGCATGTTGGTGCCGGGGTAGGGTCAGATCACTCGCCACTATGAGGAGGGCACCCATGGTGTGGAGGCCTCACCCTCTTCCAAGTTCAAGGAGCCCATCATCATCGATATCTCTGATGATAAGGAATAGCTTGGTTTTCTTAGCTTTATCACTAAGGACCTATGTTCATCTAGTTACACCGATTAAGCATATTTGGTTTACATGCTACATGTGCTGCTCCTGCCTTTCATTTAGAAATTCTAGTGAAATAACCAATGTAATGCAACATGCAATCTGACCTTCTAGTATGTTCTACTGTGAAATGTGGTGCTCAGTTAACTGTTTGGTTCATTTGTGGTGATCATATAATTGTTTGGTTCATTTGTTGTGGTGATCATTTAACTATTTAGTTCAATTCTGCAATGTGATGTTCGATTGTTGTTGGTACAATTTTGTATTGTTATGCATGCTAGAAATAAATTTAATTTAGATGTACTAAATACATGTGAAATATATACAATTGCTATATTTCCTAGTTCTTAGCACACTTGGTTTAGATAACTATATTTTCCATGTGGCTCGAATCAATCTGTTGGATCTGTAATGTGTTTATTTTCCATTAATATATTTCACTGATAGTATAAAAAAATATCACTTATAACCTGATTAATATCTATATTAAATATGTTGTTGGTGGAAACAATGAGAGATAATGAAGTTTACCATCGAGGTTTGCACATCCATGGCCCTTTGGCTAAAAGCACATTATTGTGGAATTCCATGAACCATTCTGGGTTTTTACTAATTTGTTCTTGCAAATGTAGGTCCTCCTATAAAAGGTTTACACCCATTGTTAGGCCCTTTTAGCATGTGGGGGAAATGAGGTGTCTTTTAATATCAGTCAAATTAAGAAACTCAAAAAATTGCTAAAATAAAGAAACTAGCGATGAAAAACAACAAGAAGTTTGTCTACACAATGAAGAAGATATGTCGGGGGGATAACCCCGGGGTAGGCTCATCGAGCCTGTTCCTTCATTACCGGCCCAATGGACATGAACGTATACATATTCCCATGGCCCAAGTCTTCTGGCCAGCTAGGCAGCGCCTACATGCTAGAGGACGAGGCGGCCATCCCTCTGGCCGGCCAGGCAACCCCAGCCGGCTAGAATCGAGGCGGCCTCCTCTTCTGAGCCGGCCTGGTCCCGCCAGCCCGGCTAGGGAGGAGGCGGCCGCACATAAGCCGGCTAGCCAAGCAGGCAAGCCGGCCGAAGAGCACAAGTCACATCAGATCGTAGGTCAGGATAAGACCTTACGATTAAAGGTAGCTACGCGTCAGCAAAGGTACTAGATCAGGGCGCCCGGCAGGTACGAGCATCGGCGGCCACGCCGCTGACCTACCCCGGCTCTGATCCATCACCTAGCATAGTGTCGGACTGTCACACTCCCACTCCATTACTGCACTCGGCGTGGGGAACAGTGGAGGCGGCCGTACTACATGCCCATGATGAATCTTGCGGGGCGACGCTTGACGTACACCGCGTGCTCAGCGTCAACCTCACGTGAGAGCCTCATCGGCCAGCCGGAGAGTCCCACGGCCAATCGAGACCATGCACCCGGCGGGCCCCTCAAGCGACAAGACAAGACTCTCCTGGGCCCCTGTCCAGCCGGCGAGGCTGCCAGCCGGGTCCCACACTTGTACCCTTTATCCATATTGTAGGCCGGCGGGTTCGTCCATAAAACCCCCCGGTCGCCCTCCATGCTGGGGGGGCGATCATTCAACAGTCATACAACACAGCGCATTCACCAACCACAGAGAAAGAGGCAGAGACGAGCGGGATGCTCCCCTCTTCCTCCTCCCAACACAGCTCCAGGAGCAACATTGTACTCTGTTCATACACATCAAACACTCCGGCAGGATTAGGGGTATTATCTCTACGGAGAGCCCTGAACCTGTGTACATCGTGCGTCCCATGCGTGTACCAACCTCGTTCCCAGCGTCCACCTTTGTCCCTTCGGTTCTCACCGACTTTAGCCTACCTATGGCATATGTTGTGAGTATTCACCGACATTTGGCGCCCACCGTGGGGCCGATCGCGGAATCGGCTGGCTTTACGCGGTGGGCGGGGCCCCGCACCTACACCACCGGATGCATCGCGTCCGGATCAGTTTGCATGCCCGTGGATCCCGCATTCGACGAGGCAACACCTATGATGATCGACGTCCCCGTCCGTCATGCGGATTCGGATGAAGATTCTGATGACGAGGCGCTCCCTAGCGTCGTCGTCGCTGCTATGGAGAACCTCAGCGTTCTCTTCAGCGACCTTCGTCTCAACGACGGCCTGCGCTACTTCGGCGAGGACTTCGACGTTGAGGCGCTCTGCGCCAGCTTCAGCAGGCTCTCTATCGCTGAGATGCCTGTCCACGACGTATATCCCAGCAACATCCTCATCTTCGACGGCCCTCCGCCGTCCGTGGGGTTCTTCACCCCATACCACGTTGCTGCCATCTCCAACACCGTGGAAGTGATGGTTACCGGCACCGGCACCAGCACAGCTCCCGGCAAGACCTCAGCAGGCGCTGGCGAGCCTGCCGCTGCCGCCGTCGATACTCTTTGGGACGCCATCGCTGGCCTAACAACACTCGTCATCGCTTCTGCAAACCCTGCTGACGCTCGGGCCTCGCTGGAGGAGGCTCGCAAGCGTATCCTGGAGGAGGTCATCGCCGTAGCTTCGGCGAAACGTCGGTTGGAGGCTACGCAGCGCGAGTATAACTCCGCATACAGCCTTACTCCGATTTCCGAGGCCCCTAGCTGGCTTAGATCGGTCCACAGTCGCGGCCGGTTCATCGCCGAAGTCCTAGGCGGCGATCTGCCCACCTACGAGACTCCTGCGGCCAACATGCGAGCAGCGCAGGCAGCCATGGAGGAGATGGCGAGCCTGGAAGGCGAGGAGCACGCTTTCCAAGAGAAGCGGGTCAAGGACCTCCTTGATGCCGCCAACCAGCAACACGCTCGGCTTGACCCTAGTCAGGCTCAATCGGAGTCCCTAGGACCCAACTCCGGGGCACGCCGTAACCCTAGCGGTCAGCATCATGTAGAAGGATCTTCCTCACATCGCCCTTCCGGCCGGAGGGACGAGGGAAGCCAAGACCGGTGCTCTCAGCGCGAGAGCGAGCACACTTCGGGCTTGCGTCGCGGAGGCGACGAGGGCGATTCGGAGTGTGAGATTCTTCCCCCGCGAAGAACTCGAGTCTCTGGTTCACGAGGCGCTTCCCCTCTCGTCACCAGGGTTGCCGCTCACGCCACCCAGGATGAGCGGGACGCCCACCGACGTCTCATCGTCCTGGCCCAGTCATCCCTCCTAGAGGAAGACGGTCACGTTGGTCTGGCATGCTTCGGCCCCCGGATCCGAGGGGAGCCATTCCCCCGAGGTTTCACCCTACCTCGGGACACGCCAAAATAGAATGGCACGACCAAGCAAGAGGACTGGCTGATTGACTACACCACAGCCGTCGGCATTGCCAGGGGCAACAAGCGCGTAGCAGTCCGCTACGTGCCACTCATGATGACCGGCTCGGCCCGAACTTGGCTTAACAGCCTCTCGGCCGAAAGTGTCACCTCCTGGGTGGACTTCGAGGAGGCGTTCGTCCGCAACTTCACTGGCACCTATAAGCGCCCTGGTCGACCCCGCGAGCTGGCCTTGTGCATCCCGAAGGCCGACGAACCCCTTCGCGACTACATCACCCGATGGACTGAGCTCCGTAATCCCTGCGAGGGGGTGCATGAGGTACAAGCCATCCAGTACTTCATCGACGGTTGCCGAGACGGCACCCTCCTCAAGCACAAGCTCATGTGCACCGAGCCCACCTCTCTGGCGGTGCTCATGGCCAAGGCGAACAAATACGCCACGGCCGACTCAACGATGCGCGTCAAGGTGACCGCCTCGGACAAGGTTGTGCCTACGCCGGGTACTCCAAGCCGGCTGGGGACAACCAAGGCGGCCAGAACAACTACAAGCGCAAGGCAGATCAGATGGATCCCCGCTCCAACAGCAAGTTGGTGGCCAGCATGGAGGGCGAACCGTCGGCTCCTCAAGCCGGCCCTCCACGAAAGCGTCCCAACAGAAGCAACACCAACTGGTTGCCCAAGCAGTCCTTCGAGCAGCTGCTCGACGCCCCTGCAAGATACATTATGGGGCGCAGCCGTCTTCCCACACCCTTCGACAGTGCAGCTTTGCACGCCGACTGTCGCAAGGGGATGGCATGCTGGCTCCTCCGGGTGCGCAGGCGGCCCCTCATGCACCGGCTCCCAACCACGCTCCGGCTCCGCCGCCGCCGCCTCGCGACGACGGTCATCACCAAGACGACTACCCTCATCAAGATGGAGCGTTCGTCGTCTTCACCAGCGAAGGCGACGACAAGCACAGCCTGTGCCAGAGGCGGTGCGAGGTAAACGCCACTGTCCCCCCGGTTCCCCAGTACATGCATTGGTCTGACAAACCAATCACATGGAGCCGGGTGGACCATCCTGCGGTGATGCCCAACCCGGGAACATACGCACTCGTCCTCGACCCCACCTTCGCCTCCAAGAGGCTCACCTACCGATTCTCCCGGGTGCTGGTCGACGGCGGCAGCAGCATCAACATCCTCTACCTCGACACTCTCCTCAAGCTCGGGCTCAAGGAGACGGACGTCCTACCAACCAGTACTATCTTCCATGGCATCGTGCCTGGGCAGTCCTGCTCGCCCATCGGAAAAATCCAGCTGGACGTCCTCTTCGGGGAAAAAGCCCACTTCCGCCGAGAGTCCATATGGTTCGAGGTAGTGGATCTCAGTAGCCCGTATCACACGCTGCTGGGAAGACCGGCTCTGGCCAAGTTTATGGCTATTCCGCATTATGCCTACCTGAAGATGAACATGCCGGGTCCCAAGGGCATCATCACTGTTGTTGGCGACTACAAGAAGTCGCTCGAGTGTGCCCAAGATAGCAGCCGCCTCGCCGATGCCTTGGTGATTGCTGAGAAGAAGCGGCAGATCGACCGGCTCGTGGCCCAGGCTACCGAGCAGCCCGCGATTCCTTCTCCTCCATCCCAATCGGCCGACAAGGGCTCTTTCAAGCCGGCTAAAGAGACCAAGCAGGTCCCACTCGACCCTGCCAACCCGAAGGAGTGCGTCACCATCGGGGCTGGCCTCAGCCCCAAATAGGAAGGCAAGCTCGTCGACTTCCTCCATGAGAATCGGGACATCTTTGCATGGTCCCCCAAGGACATGCCGGGTGTTTCGAGGAAGTACGCCGAGCACAAACTTCACGTGCGACCAGATGTGAAGCCGGTGAAACAACCCCTGCGCCGCTTCGCCGAGGGGAAGCGGCGCATGATCGGAGAAGAAATCACCCGGCTCCTTGCAGCCGGCTTCATCATGGAGGTTTTCCACCCGGACTGGCTGGCTAACCCAGTCCTAGTGCTGAAGAAGAACAACACATGGAGAATGTGTATTGACTACACTAGCCTGAATAAGGCCTGTCCGAAAGACCCATTCGCATTGCCTAGGATAGATCAAGTGATCGACTCCACTGCAGGCTGCGAACTACTGTCGTTTCTGGATGCTTATTCAGGCTACCATCAAATCAAGTTGGATCCAGCTGATCGCTTGAAGACCTCCTTCATCACGCCCTTTGGGTCCTACTGCTACACCACCATGACGTTCTGTCTGAAGAACGCAGGTGCGACATTCCAACGCTGCATGCAGCAGTGCCTACTGCCACAGATTGGCAGAAACATCCACGTCTAAGTGGATGACATTGTCGTCAAGACGAAGCAGCACTTCAGCCTCCTCGACGACCTGCGGGAGACGTTCGCCAATCTGCGTGAGTACAAGATCCGGCTCAACCCCGAGAAGTGCGTCTTCGGGGTTCCAGGCGGCAAACTCTTGGGGTTCTTCGCGTCCGCCCGCGGCATCAAGGCGAACACCGAGAAGATCGGCACCATCGAGCGGATGGTGCGGCCGGCTCGAATCCTCGACGTCTAGAAATTCGCCGGCTGCTTGGCGTCCCTTAACCGGTTCGTCAGCCGGCTTGGCGAGAAGGCCCTTCCACTCTACCAGCTCATGAAGAAGACAACGAAGTTCAAGTGGAACGACCAGACGGACGAAGCCTTCCGCGACCTCAAGCGGGTAATCTCGAGCTTGCCGATCTTGGCAGCACTGTCTGAAAGGGAACCCATACTCATATACATTGCGGCGACCACTCGCGTGGTTAGCGTAGTGTTGGTAGTTCATCGTAAAGAGGAAGGCAAGTCCCTTCCAGTGCAGCGCCCTATCTATTACCTTAGCGAAGTCTTGTCCGCCTCTAAGCAGAACTATCCACATTATCAAAAAATGTGTTATGGTGTTTACCTTGTTGCAAAGAAGTTGAAGCAATACTTCCAAGAGCATGCCATCACTGTGGTGAGCACTGCTCCGCTTTCAGAGATCATGGGCAACCGTGATGCCACAGGCAGGATTGCCAAATGGTCCATCACCATGGCGGACCATGATATTCGGTACGAGCCTCGCACCGCCATCAAATCTCGGGTGGTGGCCGACTTCTTAGTCGACTGGGCCGAGACCCAATTTGAGCCACTGCCTCCAGACTCCACGCATTGGCGAATGCACTTCGATGGCTTGAAGATGCGAACAGGACTGGGAGCCGGCATCGTCCTAACGTCTACGAAAGGGGACCAGCTCAAGTACACTCTCCAGATCCATTTCGCCGCCTCCAACAACGTCGCCGAGTACGAAGCACTGGCTCATGGCCTCCGGCTTGCCAAGGAGATCGACATCCGGCAGCTCATATGCTTCGGTGATTCAAACTTAGTGGTGCAGTAGGTCTCCGGCGAATGGGATGCCTGGGACGCCAACATGGCGAGTTACCGCTTCCTCATCCAGCAGTTCAGCGGTCCTTTTGAGGGTTGTGAGTTTCACCACGTTCCCCGGGCAGAAAATGAGGCGGCCGATACACTGGCGAAGATTGGCTCTACGAGACAGGCCATTCCAGCCGGCGTCTCCCTTGAGCAACTCCATAAGCCGTCTATCAAGCCGTCTCCCGAGTCGTCATCGATCTTTGTGCCGGCCGACTCTACGGTGCAAGCGCCGTCAGCCCAGTCAGTTACGCGGCTGCGGATCCCACGCCGGCTGCGCTGACTGCGCCGACTCCCAAAGCGGCACTGACTGAATCCACGGTACAAGCACTGTTGGCTCCACCAACTACGCCAGCTGTGGTTCCTATGCCGGCTCTATTGATCCCACCGACTCCAATGGCGGTGCCGGCTACGACAACAACCCCGGCTCTGCCTGGACTCGAATCCTCCCAGTGGGTAGATGTCATGGAGGTAGACGGTGAGCCGGCTGCTGTGGTAGCACCAGAGACACCATCAAGCTCAGGGGATGCAGAAGCCCCCAATAGTCAAGACGAAGTGGAGGCGACCGTTGTGTCGGCTCCATCATGGGCTCAAACTATTCTGGCCTTCCTTCTTCGCGGCGAACTTCCTTAGAACGAGGCGGAGGCGAGACAGATCCAGCGCAGGTCCGCCGCCTACGCCATCATCAATCGCGAACTGGTACGACGCAGCGTGACCGGCGTGTTCCAGCGCTGCGTCAAATCAGAAAAGGAGCAGGAGATCCTTAGACATCCACCAGGGGGAGTGTGGGCATCATGCCGCCTCCAGAACCCTAGTGCCCAAAGCATTCCGTCATGGATTCTACTGGCCGGCGGCCCTCGAGGAGGCCGTGGATCTGGTTGACAAGTACGAAGGTTGCCAGTGCTTCAGCGCACAGAGCCACATGCCGCCTTCGGCCCTCAAAACCATTCCCCTGTCATGGCCATTCGCCGTCTCGGGACTGGACATGGTAGGCCCTTCAAGATGGCTCGCGGAGGGATGACACATCTTGGTGGTCGTCGACAAGTTCACCAAGTGGATCGAAGCCAGACCTATCAAAAAGCTTGACGGCCCCACCGCTGTCAGGTTCATCACACACATCTCTGTCCGATATGGCGTTCCCCACAGCATCATCACCGACAATGGCACCAACTTCGCCAAGGGCGCTCTAGCACTCTACTGTTCCAAGGTAGGCTTCCGGCTCGACTTTGCTTCAGTGGCACACCCTCAGTCCAACGGCCAAGCAGAGAGGGCCAACGGCCTGATTCTGGCCGGCATCATGCCAAGGCTGGTAGCACCACTAGTCAGATCAGCCGGCTGCTAGATTGTAGAACTGCCGGCTGTGCTATGGAGCCTCTGCACCACGCCCAACCGGTCGACCGGCTTCACTCCATTCTTTCTGGTATATGGGTCCGAGGCTATTATTCCCACGGATATAGAGTTCGACTCGCCTCGGGTCAACCTATACACAAAAGCGAAGGCGAAGGAGGCAAGAGAAGACGGTGTGGATCTCCTCGAAGAAGCAAGGGACTTGGCCTTGAGCCGGACGGCCATCTACCAACAAAAGCTGAGACACTACCACGGCAAGAAGATCAAGCCTCTCTCTTTCAGGGAGGGAGACTTGGTCCTCAGAAGAATCCAGCGCACTGCCGGCCAGCACAAGCTCTCATCCCCATGGGAGGGACCCTTCATCATCAGTAGGGCGTTGCACAACAACGCTTACTACCTGATTGACGCCCAAAAGCCAAGGAAGCGCAAGAGGGACGACTCCGGCCAAGAAACGGAACGTCTATGGAACGCGGCGTTGCTTCGCCCGTTCTATTGCTAAAAGGCAAAAAACAAGCAAAGGAAAGAGCATGCACATGTATCTTTCTCCCTCTTCAGGGAACAACAACAGATGCAATAAAAAGAGCATGCTTCATGTTTCTTTTTATTGAGAGTTTTCACTCAGTGTACGCCCTCTGACTGGCTTCAATAAGCTCGGGGGCTACACCGCGTACACCTCTTGCTGGCTTTATCAAGCTCGGAGGCTACGCAGCGCACGCCCCTTGCTGGCTTTAACAAGCTCGGGGGCTCGCTAGCCGCTCGGACACCTTCCCTATTGTAAAAGCACACATAGTGTAACCGGCTGATCCCTGGTCACCTCGTACGAGCCTGCGGGCTGGCTCCGGCCGCCTGGTTTGCGAGGTGACGCCAGGTCAGGTCAGATACATGCAAAGTTCGGCTACAAAGGGTCGTCGGCTCGGGCTGGCTCGATCATATATACGATCTCATTCAAGCCGGCCTCTGATTGGCTTATGTCTTGTTCTTTAAGTCTTGCTGGCTTCGAAAAAAGGAGTCAACCAGGAATCAAAAGACAAGGTCATCAGACAACACCTTGGCAATACGAATATAATGCTGAATATATACATTCACAAAAGCATTGGCCCATGGCCCACGTTCATTACATCCCTCCGGGGGTAGAACAAAACACAAAAGGACACCGGCTACGGGGTTACGGCCTCATCGGTCGCCCCGGCCGCTGCTCCTGATGTGGTAGCATCGCCATCTCCGGCTGCTCCCGAGGCGGTTGCGTCGTCTCCCTCGCGAGGGCTCCCAGCTCCATCCGCACCGGAGTCGGCGTACGCCGCACCGCTCGAGGCGGCAGCAGATTCCATAGCCCGGGCCGCCTCGTGGGAGCTGCCGTCAGAGTCATAGGGCTGAAGGTCGTGCAGATCTTCAGCGATCACACCGCCATCTTCACCCCGCTCCAAAACGAAGTCGTCCCAGGCTACGTACTCGGCGACGGCGCTGGCCCTCACACGAAGCGCCTCCTCCATGCCTTGCAGCTCCGCCTCCGAGCCGTCACGCTGGGCGGCAAGCTTGCCCAAGTTCAGGTTCCGATACCAAGACTTGGCCAAGCGTAGGGCCATCTAAGCCCCTGCCCGCGCAGCAGAGGCGCGCCAGGCATCTAGGCGCTCTCCGCCCGCTGCAAGCCAGTGGGCGAGCCGGCTCATGGATGCCGGCTCCACGCCGTCCGGCCACAAGGCGCCACCATCGACGATCCTGCGACCTGGAGCTGAGCCACAGACTCGCCCAGGGCGCGCAGGCGGGCCTGAAGGCCCACCCCGATCTCCTCCACGCTCCAGCCAGAGGTAGTGTCTACCTCCTGCCCGGCCGCGCGGCGCTCCTCACGGTTCACCTCGACGGCGGTGTCGGCCGCGATCTGGGTCTCAGGGTAGAGACCTGGAATGACGGCAGCCAGGACGTAAGAACACGGCAAAAAGAGGAGACGGTCAAAAAGACCAAAAACAAGACAAGGAAGAGAGACCCACGATGGAAGGCGCCATCGGTCTCATGGGAGACCTCTAGAACCTCGCGCTCCCGCACCTTACTCGCATGAGTAAGGCGGGCAACCTCCTCCTGGAGAGTCGCCGCAGACTCCAAGGCCTTGACCAGCTGCGTCTGCTTCTGGACAAGGGCCTCCTCCTTCTCCCTCAAGGCGGTGTCCTTGAGGTCCATCTCCTTGAGATGAAGCGACGCGAGGCGATCCACATCGGCGGAGTAGGAGGCCTCCTTCTCCTGCAACATGGCACACAGCCGCTCCAGCTCGACCCGGCCGGCCGCCTCGAGCTCCTTCTTCTCCGTCTAAAGAAGGTCCCGCTGCTCCTGGAGCTGGTTGCCGGCGTTACGCAGGGCGTCCTGCTCCGTGGCAGCCTCGCCCAGCCGGACTTCGAGCTCGGCGATCTGGCTATCGGCCCCAGGTGCTGGGTCCGCAGCTCATTGTAGGCCTGCGCCTGAGCATCATAAAGCTCGTGCCAAAAGAGCGAAAAAGGAACAGGATTAAGATTCGGCCTGGTTAAGACCTAACCAGCCTGATTCTCGGGGGGCTACACCCAGTGGGTGCGCTAGCGCGCCCCGACTGAAGAAACCATACAGGGGAAAGGGCCTCCAAGAGATTCGGACCGGTCGACGATCGACCGGCCCAGTTCTCGGGGACTACACCCAGTGAGTGCGCTATCGCGCCCCTACTAACGCCAAAGGAAGAGAAAAAGTACAAAAAACCAAAAAGGAAACACCTAGCTGGGTGCAGGCCTCCAGGCGCTCCATGTCGCTGCATACCACGCGGGGTGACTGCTCCACCTTGGACCGGCTGCTCGAAAACATCGTCACCAGCTCCGGTACGCCGGAAAGCACGGTGCCAGGGGCAGTCGCAGGCGAGCTAGGTTTGCCGCCCGCCATGTCCTCATGGGCCGGCTCCCAGCCCGGCCCTCAGCTCCCGGCGCAACAGGGTTGTGCTGGGGAATGACGATGGCACTGGCTCCTTGTGCCGGCTCGGCACACGGCTCTGGCGCCATCCCGGCTGGCGCTACCTCCTCCACGGGAGGCGGATGGGTTGCGTCCGGCGCATCCATGGTCGCCCCTGGGGCGTCAGGGACCGTGTCCGGCGCAGCTAGGTCCAGCTCCGGCACGTCAGGTGCCGCCTCGGCCCTGGGAGAGTCAGGGACCGTTTCCAGGTCCACTTGCGTCGAGGCTTCCGGCCCTGATGGTTGGGCCCCTCAGCCCTTGGGGCCGGCCTTGAGGCGGCCTCGATAGCTGGCTCCTCTGCACGAGCATGTGCGGAGGGGTCACGTCTAGCCTTCGCACGCTTCTCCACCAGCCTCTCGACCCGGTTGGGGCGAGCCTGGCCCACGGCGGCCTTCCCCGCAGCCGTGTCCCACCGGTGCTTGGACTCCGTCTCAAGCTCCCGCTGGGCAGCATCAGCTGCTGCCCAGCCAGCCCGCTCGGCTGCGGAGGCGGTGTCTTCATCCACATCCTCTGCCTCCCTGTCAAGCAAAACTCCTAAGTAACAAAGCTCATCACAAGATGGACGAAGAAAAAAGAGGAGGAAATCTTACCCCGCTACCACAGGGACCTGCCTCCGGCCAGCACCGCGGCGTCTCTTGACGCCGCCTGCTTGGTGTCTGACTGGAGGACCCGGCGCCGTCGGCTTAGAAGCCGGCTGGGAAGATGTGGCACCCTTCCCCTTCTTCCCGGCCGCCTCATCAGCAGCGGTCGCTCCGCCCCTTTGGCGCCTGCCGCGCGTCAGTGGCGGGCTGGTGACCTCCTCCACCCCATTAGAGTCCTCCTCGAAGGCTGCACCAGAACATAATGAGGCTATCTCATCGTCGTCCGTCCAGTCTGCAACGGCGGGCCGTGCGTACTCACCAGATGGCTCTGTCCCTTCCAAATCCAGGGGATTCTCCGAGCCGGCGGAAGAGTCCGAGCGGGACTCAATCATGCCCTCATCCTCAATCTTCGAGGTGTCGGACACTTCCATGTCGGGAGCAGGCGGATGGAGGGACCCCTGCAGTTTCTCGTACAGCTGCGGAAAGAGGTTCGGTCGTCGGCTCAGCAACACGACCGGCTACAAAGCAAACAACAAAGAGTAAAAAGGTCGCTTACCATCAAAGGCGGACGGGTCCTGTTGAAGGGGGACATCCCCCACGTCCATTCCCCGCTCTCGTTAATGCGAGCGGTGGAGATCAGATTCACCCTTCGTGCTACTGCGCCTCGGGTGAACCTCTTGGTGGATAGCCGGCACAGATCAAACCGGACGCTCATCTGGCAGACCAGATGCGGCCGCCTTTGCAAGGGCAGGATCCGGAGGGCTACCATGGTGGTGAGCAGGTCATGGCCAAGGAGGCCGCCCTTCTCCAAAATATCGAGGTGGGCGCAGATCAGCGCCACCTCGGGAATCAGCTTGGGGGTCTTCGCGTCCCAGTTTCGCCTCGTCGGCGGAGCGATGTCGAAGGGGGGCAGGTTGACGGCATCCAGGGCAGGGTCGGCATTCTTCACATAGAAGAAACCCTTCTGCCAATGCTTGATGGATTCTTGCAGAGGCATCTGGGGAAGCCAGACTTCGAGCAATGGTGCTCCAACGCGGCCCCGCACGGCGTCATCAGGTGCGGCCCCGTGAGCTTCTCCACCTCGGATTTATCCATGGCGATGGATTGCTGTTTGAAGAAGAACAGGCTGCGCCACAGATTGACGCGAGGCTCGATCCCCATGAAGCCCTCGCACAGGACCACAAAGGCAGCCAGTTGCAGAATGGCGTTCGGCGCCAGGTGATGCGGCTGCAGGCCGAAGAAGTGGAGCCATTCGGCGAAGAAAGAGCTAACCAGAAGCCCGAAGCCCCGGTAGAAATGCTCGACGAAGACCACGACCTCTCCCACGGTAGGTGTGGGAGCGGTCTTGGCACCGGGAAGCCGCACCAGCGCTTGGGAGGCCCGGGGCAGCAGTCGGTGGTGACGGAGTGCCTCGATGTGCCCCTCGTCAACTTCACTGCCCAACCAGGCTCCCTGCAAGGACGTCTTCTGCACCGAGGGCTTCTTTGAGGAAGAACCACCAGCCATGGCTGCGGGCGACGATAACCAGAAGGGGTCGATGGTTTCGTGGCGACGAAGACGAAGGATGCGAGCTCTTTCTCTCTAGGCGCGGGGAGGAAGAGAGCGCGGATGCGGGGCGAGAAGGGGGTGAGTGGCCTCCTCGGAACCCCCGCGTCCCATTTAAACCCCCACAAAGCGTCATGGGGAGGGGATCCGGTGCGCTCCAGGCCCCCATTAATCCCGTGTATTATGGGCGGTAACGCTTCCCTAAGCCCAACCATTGCAGAGTAAATCCGCAGAGGATCCCCCGCGCGGAGGCCGAGGGGGCGTCGTGGTGGGACCCAGGACCCAGGCCCGGTCCCGTCATCAGTAATCACCATCATTACGCCAGGCAGGGCCTGGCCCTGGCGTTCTCCGAGCAAGTTGCGACGAGACCGAAGCGTCGCTTCGAAGCCAACTGGTTTCGGAGCTGGCGTCCTTCGTCACGAATAGCTGCCAAAATATCAAGACAAATCGACAAGCCGATGAGGTCGCCTGCCCACGGGCGGCAGGCCTCGCGAGCTTCGGGGACAACTGTCGGGGGGATAACCCCGGGGTAGGCTCATCGAGCCTGTTCCTTCATTTCGTGCCCAATGGACATGAACGTATACGGATTCCCAAGACCCAAGTCTTCTGTCCGGCTAGGCAGCGCCTACAGGCTAGAGGACGAGGCGGCCATCCCTTTGGACGGCCAGGCAACCCCAGCCGGCTAGAATCGAGGCGGCCTCCTCTTCTGAGCCGGCCTGGTCCCGCCAGCCCAGCTAGGGAGGAGGCGGCCACACATAAGTCGGCTAGCCAAGCAGGCTAGCCGGCCGAAGAGCACAAGTCACATCAGATCGTAGGTCAGGATAAGACCTTACGATTAAAGGTAGCTACGCGTCAGCAAAGGTACTGGATCAGGGCGCCCAGCAGGTACGAGCGTCGGCGGCCACGCCGCTGACCTACCCCGGCTCTGATCCATCACCTAGCATAGTGTCGGACCATCACACTCCCACTCCATTACTGCACTCGGCGTGGGGAACAGTGGAGCGGCCATACTACCTGCCCATGACGAATCTCGCGGGGTGACGCTTGACGTACACCGCGTGCTCAGCGTCAACCTAATGCGAGAGCCTCATTGGCCAGCCAGCGGGTCCCATGGCCAATCGAGACCATGCAGCCGGCGGGCCCCTCAAGCGACAAGACAAGACTCTCGTGGGCCCCTGGCCAGCTAATACGTCTCAAACGTATCTATAATTTTTTATGTTTTCACGCTGTTATCTTGCCTTCTTTGTATATTTTATGTACCTTTTTATATCTTTTTGGGACTAACTTATTAAATCAGTGCCAAGTGCCAGTTCCTGTTTTTTCCGTGTTTTTGACTCTTTTCAGATCTGATTTTGGAACAAAGTCCAAACGGAAGAAAAACCCCGAAATGATTTTTTCCCGAACAGAAGAAGTCCAGGGGCTTTTGTGCCAAGCCAGATGGGCTCCAGGGAGCCCACAAGCCCCCACTCCGCCACCAGGGGAGGCGGCAGTGGGCAGGCTTGTGGCCTCCCTGGCCGCCCCCTAACCTAGGTCTTTGGCCTATAAATTTCCAAATATTCCGCAAAAAATCAGGGGAGCCTCGAAAATACTTTTCTGCCGCTGCAAGCTTTCGTTTCCGCGAGATCTCATCAGGAGACCCTTCCCGGCGCCTTGCCGTAGGGGACTTTGGAGTTGGAGGGCTTCTTCATCATCATCATCGCCCCTCCAATGACTCGTGAGTAGTTCACTTCAGACCTACGAGTCCGTAGTTAGTAGCTAGATGGCTTCTTCTCTCTCTTGGGTCTTCAATACAAAGTACTCCATGATCTTCATGGAGATCTATCCGATGTAATCTTCTTTGGCGGTGTGTTTGTCAAGATCCGATGAATTGTGGACTTGTGATCAGATTATCTATGATATATATTTGAGTCTTTGCTGATTTCTTATATGCATGATTTGATATCCTTGTAAGTCTCTCCGAGTCTTGGGTTTTGTTTGGCCAACTAGATCTATGATTCTTGCAATGGGAGAAGTGCTTGCTTTTGGGTTCTGCCATGTGGTGACCTTTCCCAGTGACAGTAGGGGCAACAAGGCACACATCAAGCAGTGGCCATCAACGGTAAAAAGATGGGGGTTTTATCATTGGTTTGATATTATCCCTCTACATCATGTCATCTTGCTTAAGGCGTTACTCTGTTCTTATGGACTTAATACACTAGATGCATGCTGGATAGCGGTCGGCGTGTGGAGTATTAGTAGTAGATGCAGAAAGTATCGGTCTACTTGTTTCGGACGTTATGCCTATAGAAATAATCATTGCATAGATATCATCACGACTCTGCACAGTTCTATCAATTGCTCGACAGTAATTTGTTCACCCACCGTCTACTTGCTTTCATGAGAGAAGCCACTAGTAAACACTACGGCCCCCGGGTCTATTCACATCCATCGTTTACATCTCCGCTTTTACTTTGCTTTGTTACTTTGTTGCTCTCAGTTCTCACTTGGCAAACAATCTATAACGGATTGACAACCCCTTCATAGGGTGCAAGCTTTTGTGTTTGTGCAGAATCTTGAGATACTCTTCCGCCGGATTGATACCTTGGTTCTCAAACTGAGGGAAATACTTACCGTCGCTGTGCTACATCACCCTTTCCGCTTCGAGGGAACACCAATGCAAGGCTCCAAGGCCAAGGGGTAAATCCTTTGCATACTTGCCTAGGAAGTCCCTTAAGGCGTAGCCGTAGCTGAAGGATTCCTGGTGCCGTCGACACAACTATTTCTGGCGCCATTGCAAGGGATACACAGCAAACATCACAAGTATTTCTGGCGCCGTTGCCGGGGATCCTTTCGAGGTATCACCAGCTGGCGAGGCTGCCAGCCAGGTCCCACACTTGTACCCTTTATTCATATTGTAGGCCGGCGGGTTCGTCTACAAAATTCCCCGGTCGCCCTCCATGCAGGGGGGCCGATCATTCAACAGTCATACAACAAAACGCATTCACGAACCACAGAGAAAGAGGCAGAGACAAGCCGACTGCTCCCCTCTTCCTCCTCCCAACACAGCTCCAGGAGCTACATTGTACTTTGTTCATACACATCAAACACTCCAGCAGGATTAGGGGTATTATCTCTATGGAGAGCCCTGAACCTGGGTAGATCGTGCGTCCCATGCGTGTACCAACCTCGTTCCCAGTGTCCACCTTTGTCCCTTCGGTTCTCACCGACTTTAGCCTACCTATGGCATATGTTGTGAGTATTCACCGACAAGACACCAGTCAACTATAGGATGGTACTATCTCTTTCACCTTGTCCTTTTCTGTCGGGCCCCTCGGACCGGGTAACCCAGGCCCGGCCTGCGGCCCCAGGCGCAACAAGATACACATGCATGATTCAGCCCGGTGGAAGACCCAGCAAGCAAGACCCTCGCAAGGGCCCCTCGCTTTGTGAGGCAATTACCAAAGGATCGTTGTCAAGGACCGCATGAGGCCGCTCGCGGGGTGGTCTTATCAATGGCAACCAGGCAGGGTCGTGTGACCCTGCATCTTCATGTGGTTGACGCACGCTATGCAAGTGGCACAGGAGCGGTGCCAGCGGGCACGGACAGAGAGGCTTTCCACTTTCGTGCTAAGGGAGCGGGACCAACTGGCGGGCTCCTAAAGCAACCCCCAAAGGTTTCCTACTTGGTGCAAAAGGACCAAGGATAGGGGCTCAATGGGACAGAGGTCACCTCTGAGCCCACCAGTGTATCATGATGAAGAGCTTTGGCACGCGAAGACCACCTTTGTCATGACAGGACTACAGTCGTGTCCCTTTTCGAAATGGCCGTTGTGGCTACCCTTACCGCCAAGTGTATTGGGGGGAATAGGACTGGGGCCTGTAGAAGAGAGAGGCCCGGCCTCTGGAGAAAGGAATCAACTCCATTAGGGAAAGAACTCACCTTGTACTCACTCTCTCTCCCACAAGCAATCCACACAAGCAGGAGTTGGGTTTTACACCGCAAGGTGGCCTGAACCTGGGTAAACCGCGCAAGTGTTCTTGGTCATCTTCCTTAGTTAGATCCATTGGAGAGTCGCTGTGAGGTTGAGAGGTGGAACAGGATAGGAGGGTGGGCGCACCCTAGTGTTCGAACCTTTCTGGGTCTATGGAGCCCCGATTTCTACATTTGGCGCGCCGGGTAGGGGTGCACAGTCATTCTTCGACTCTGGTTTTGGCTGCAGCTTCACCAACCCCATGGCAGATGCCCGCCGTCTGTGTGCCAAGCACACGGCCGCTCGAGTCACTAGAGCCACGTAGGTAGGTAGTGGCGGTCGTCACCGCCACCACGCCACTGTCGAAGTCGCCGCCTTAGCTAACCACGCTGCCCAAGAGCGGCGGGCTTCCTCCTCGTGCCTCCCCAGCGGCCGCACCCCGGCCCTCTGAAGCGGAAGCGGCCTTCGCGGACCTTAATCGGTACCTTGCAAGCCCTCCCATCATGGTCGTGCCACGACCTCCATGTCGCCATTGACAAATTCACCAAGTGGATAGAGATATGCTACGCCTCTGTGGCACACCCGCGAAACAAAGGCCAGGTTGAGCTTGCCAACACCGAGGTCCTCAAGTGTGATAGCCTGGCTTATTAGGGATGATAGACTACTCATATCAATAAGGAATTCCTTCTTTTCTAGGAGGCCATTCAAACAGAACTCCTAGGTTAAGCGTTCTCGGCTTGGAGTAGTTCTAGGATGTGTGGCCAACTGGGAAGTTGATCTTGGGTGCACGACTAGTATTGATATGTGGGGTCAGTCTAGATCCCGCCACGAATAACGACCGCCGGAGGGTGTGTCAGGGGCGTTACATCAAGGGCCTCAAGGCTAGGATCTTCAAGAGGAAGCTTGAGGAATGAGAAAAGGGCTGGCACGATGAGCTACAACCCATGTTGTGGTTCATCCACACCACCGCTACTAAGCCCATTGGCGAGCCCCCCTTCTTCCTCGTCTACGGGGATGAGGTGGTCCTCCCCACACAGCTTAAGTATGGTTTCATGTGGATGTTCGCGTTTGACGGGGAACATCAAGCCGACTCGCGGGAAGCCGACCTCCTGCTCCTCAGGGAGGCTTGCCAACGGGTCGCCCTTCGTGCTGCGAGATACGAGCGGGCCTTGTGGCACTACCACAACCGCCACGTCCGCCCTCATACCCTCGAGGACAGGGACCATGCCCGAGGCGGGTCCTCTCGAGGGAGGGCCTTCGCAAGCTATCACCCATAGGGTAGGGGCCCTTCAGGAGCGCCCATGACTCTAGGGCTGGTGTCGCGCACCTAGAGACGGAGGGTGGAAGGGCCCCTTCAGGAGCGTGCATGTCTCTAGGCCTGGCGCCGCGTGCCTGGAGACGGAGGGTGGAAGGCCCCCTTCAAGAGCGCCCATGTCTCCAGGAATAGCGCCACGCGCCTGTAGACGGAGGGTCGAAGGGCCCCTTCAGGAGCGCCCATGCCTCCAGGACTGGCACCGCGCGCGTGTAGACGGAGGGTGGAAGGGCCCCTTCAGGAGCGCCCATGTCTCCCGACCTGGCGTTGTGCACCTGGAGACGGGGGGTTGAAGGGCCCCTTCAGGAGCACCCATGTCTCCAGGCCTAGCGCCTCGCACATGGAGAAGGAGGGTGGAAGGGCCCCTTCAGGATCGCCCATGTCTCCAGACCTAGTGTTGTGCGTGTGGAGACGGAGGGTGGAAGCCCCGTGACGAACGCGTGGAACATTCAGCACCTCCAGAAGTTCTACCCATGACACTCTCACCTAAGATTGAGTGGGTTGTATGCACTCGGAACCTCCAAAGTGTAAGCCCCTGATGAGTCGTGTTGTGGCCTCGGAAGGGGGCTCCCACCCATGCCCAAGTGGAAGTCCCTATGCTCCATGCTGGCGGAATGACTATCGAACCGCGACTACGCCCACGCCCAAGTGGAAGCCCCATGCATTGCGCTTGGGGAACAATCGAAGAAGACGCCTCGTAGGCCGTGGTACGTCTCCAATGTATCTATAATTTTTGATGGTTTCATGCTATTATCTTGTCAAACTTTGGATGTTTTGTATGCCTTTTATATCTTTTTGGAACTAACCTATTAACTCATTGCCAAGTGCTAGTTCCTGTTTTTTCCGTGTTTTTGACCCTTTTCAGAGGAGGATTTTAAATGGAGTCCAAACGGAATAAAACTTCTGAAAAGATTTTTTTTTCGAAACAGAAGATGATCGGGAGACTTGAGAACCAAGGCAGAGGGTCACCAGGGACCCCACAAGCCCTCATGGCGCGGCCAGGGGGGCCGCACCTCCCAGGCTTGTCGGCTCCCTGGGCATCCCCTGTCCTAGGTCTTTCGCCTATATATTCCCTAAAATCCCAGAAAAAATCAGGAGATCAACGAAAATACTTTTCCGCCACCGCAAGCTTCTGTCTCCGCAAGATCCCATCTGGGGCACGTTCTGGTGCCCTGCCGGAGGGGGATTCGGATACGGAGGGCTTCTTCATCAACACCATGACCTCTCTGATGATGCATGAGTAGTTCACCATACACCTACGGGTCCATAGCTAGTAGCTAGATGGCTTCTTCTCTCTCTTGGATCTTCAATACAAAGTTCTCCATGATCTTCACGCAGATCTATCCGATGTAATCTTCTTTGCGGTGTGTTTGTCGAGATTCGATGAATTGTGGATTTATGATCAGATTATCTATGAGTCTTATTTGAGTTTCTTCTGGTCTCTTATATGCATGATTTCATATCCTTGTAATTCTCTTCGAGTTGTGGGTTTTGTTTGGCCAACTTGATCTATGATTCTTGCAATGGGATAAGTGCTTGGTTTTGGGTTCATACCGTGCGGTGACCTCACTCAGTGACAAAAGGGGTAGCGAGGCACGCATCGTGTTGTTGCCATCAAGGGTAAAAAGATGGGGTTTTCATCATTGGTTTGAGTTTATCCCTCTACATCATGTCATCTTGCTTAAGGCGTTACTTTGTTCGTCATGAACTCAATACACTAGATGCATGCTGAATAGCGGTCAATGTGTGGAGTAATAGTAGTAGATGCTGAAAGTATCGGGCTACTTGTCTCGGACGTGATGCCTATATGTATGATCATTGCCTTAGATATCGTCATGACTTTGCGCAGTTCTATCAATTGCTCGACAGTAATTTGTTCACCCACCATAATATTTTCTATTTTGAGAGAAGCCTCTAGTGAACACTATGGCCCCCGGGTATACTTCACACCATATTTTCAGCCTTACTCTTTTACTTCGTTGCACTTTCCGCCTTCAGATCTCACTTTGCAATCAATCTTGAAGGGATTGACAACCCCTTTATAGCGTCGGGTGCAAGATCATTTGTGTTTGCGCAGGTACTCTGGACTTGACGAGATTCTCCTACTGGATTGATACCTTGGTTCACAAACTGAGGGAAATACTTACTGCTCCTATGTTGCATCACCCTTTCCTCATCAAGGGAAAAAAACAACGCAAGCCCACTCCCCGTCAACGTGCCAATTTCTGGCACTGTTGTTTGTTGTCGTAGCAGAAGAATTTCTGGCACCCTTTGCCGGGGAGGATCAAGTCAAGAACTCATCCAAGTAAGTGTCGCAAACTCATCTCTCCCATTTAGTTTTTTGCCTCTCGTTTTCCTCTCCCCCACTTCTGAAAAACAAAAATTTACAAAAATATTTGCCTTTTTCGCTCACCCTTTTCTTTTGCTTGCTTTCTGTTCACTTGTGTGCTATGTGCCTTCAATATGCTTGCATCTTCGCTTGCTGAAAATCTATTGATATGGATCCTCATCCACTTGCTAATCTCTTTAAGAGATCCAATTTATGTTGAACCATTTGCTAGTGAGTTGAGTGCACTTGACTTTCTCTATGGAGTTTTGCTTGAGATGCGTGAATCTGAAAATCGTGATGAAGAAATTTATGAAGTAATTCATGAGGGCTCCTTGAATGAAAAGCATGGTTGCAATGATTTCATTATAAATTCTATTAATGACAATCATGCTAAAAATATGCAAAACCCTAAGCTTGGGGATGCTAGTTTTGCTATGTCCACTACTTGTTGCAATGATCGTGGTTGGGGTGGTAATTTTTCTTATGATCTTGAACATTTGTTTAAGCCTCATGATGAATATGATATTTGCAATAATATTGAAAGTGGGTTTGGAGAAGTCATGACTTTAGTTGATGATAATCCCACTATTTTTGAAGAGCGTCAACTTTGCATGCATGTGGATCATGAAAAGAATATCCTTTGTGATAGCTATTTTGTTGAATTTGATTATGATCCCACGTGTAATTGCTATGAGAGAGGAAAATTTGTGGTAGAAACTTTCATGTTGCCAAATTACCTCTCGTTATGTTGAGATTGCTATTGTCTCTTTCTTCTTCCTTGCATTTGGTAACTATTGGTTGTCTTGCCAATTTGTTCTCCTATAAAATGCCTAGGCATAGGAAGTATGTTAGAATTAGATGTGATTTTCACATGCTTTATGATGCTCTCGTTGTGCTTCAATTCTTGTCTTTTATGTGAGCATCATTGAAATCCTTATGCCTAGCTAAGGGCGTTAAACAATAGCGCTTGTTGGGAGGCAACCCAATGAATTTATCTTTGCTTTTTGCTTTCTGTTTTGTTGCGTCCAAACCATCATGATTTTGTTATGACTGTGTCTTTTGTGTTTCTTTTTGTGTTTGAGCCAAGTAAAACCTTTATGACTAGTTTGGTGATGGTTGCTTGATCCTGCTGGAAAAAGACAGAAACTTTTCGCTCACGAAATTATTTTTCATTTTTATCCAGAAAGATATTTTGAGTTGATTCTTTTTGCTTCTGGTTGATATGCCTTTTTCCCAAGCGGTCGTAATGTTTCAGAATTTTTGAGGTACCAGAAGTATACGAAGTATACAGATTGATACTGACTGGTCTATTTTTGACAGATTCTGGTTTTGTTGAGTTGGTTGCTTGTTTTGATGAAACTATGGATAGTATCAGGGGGTACTAGCCATGGAAGAGTGATAATACAGTAATATAACACCAATATAAATAGAAATCAAGATTGCTACAGTACCTAAAGAGGTGGTAGTTTGTTTTCTTGTGCTAATGATATCACGAGTTTCTGGTTAAGTTTTGTGTTGTGAAGTTTTCAAGTTTTGGGTGATGATCTCATGGACAAAGGGATAAAGAGTGGAAAGAGCTCAAGCTTGGGGATGCCCACGGCATCCCAAGCCAAATTCAAGGACACCAAAAAGCCTAAGCTTGGGGATGCCCTGGGAAGGCATCCCCTCTTTCGTCTTCAATCCATCGGTAACATTACTTGGAGCTATATTTTTATTCACCACATGATATGTGTCTTGCTTGGAGCGTCTTGTATCGTAGGAGTCTTTTCTTTTTGTTGTGTCACAATCATCCTTGCTGCACACCTTTTGAGAGAGACATGCACTCATCGTGATTTTGCTAGAATGCTCATCGTGCTTCACTTATATCTTTTGAGCTAGATAATTTTGCTCTATGTGCTTCACTTAGATCTTTTAGAGCACGGTGGTGCGTGACTTGGTAGTTGGCTTGTGCTATGAAAGTAGTCCCAAAGGTGATAGGTACCCAAAGAGGATACAAAAACCTCCATCTTCATGTGCACTGAGTAGAAAGAGAAGTTTTGATTCCTCTCAATTAGTTTTGAGACGTGGATTTGGTAATATTAAGAGTTATGTTAGTAGGGTGTTTTGAATCTAGAAATACTTGTGTTGAAGTTAGTGATTCCCGTAGCATGCACGTATGGTGAACCGCTATGTTAGGAAGTCCGAGCATAGTTGATCTATTGATTGTCATCCTTTGTGTTGCGGTCGGGATCGCGCGATGGTTAACACCTACCAATCCTTCCCCTAGGAGTATGCGTTTAGCACTTTGTTTTGATTACTAATAAAAACTTCCGCAACAAGTATGTGAGTTCTTCATGACTAATGTGAGTCCATGGTATAGATGCACTTTCACCTTCCACCATTGCTAGCCTCTCTAGTACCGCGCATTTTTTGCCGGTGGACAAACACAAAAGAAGAAAGATCAGGCTCTTGAACTGGCCGGCACCCGGAGGCGGATCATGACCCACGAGCCTGCCCCCATACACGACATCTTGCCGAAGCCTTTGGCCGCTTCTCTGAGACCTCCGGTGATGGGCCCCTCATGCGGGGCCCGAGCACAAGCTTGCAAGCATACGAAGTCTGGAGCAGGGCGCCCCGCGACCGGGCTCTCTAAGGAAGGCCCGACGCGAGGCAACAGCCTAGCTAGGTAAAGGCAAGTACTAAAAAGTGCCCGGGGGATGTCGCCCCAAGGCCCCCGTCGCGCGTCAAGGATGGGAGCCTCGGGACCCCGCCGGTTAGAGCGCAGGAAACACAGGAAGGAAAACGGAAAACCTCGCGGAAGGAACAATGGCACCCCAGGCATAGCAAGCAATTACTACTTAAGACAAAATATATTATGGAATGTCTATCGCCCTCCCAGGGCCAAGTGGTTCTTGATGCAACAAGAAAGAGATAGGAAAGCTTAAGTGGTAGAGGCGCTGTCTTCGTCATGGCTCTCAGAGGCTTCGGCGTCAAGGCTGACGCTCTCCTTGGAGGGGCCCGCCTGAACGAACCGCCTGACCAGGGACTCCACATGCTCGCGGACCTCATCCCTCAGGGGGCTCCTAAGCTCCGCGGGCACCGGCACCATCGCATGGGAGAGGTCGAACGCGGGGTCATGGCGACGCAAATTGGAGAAGACACGTGTTAGCGTTCTCTCCAGAAGATCGCGCATGCTGGACCCGATGTGCTCGTCCACCTTGGAGACACTCGATTCCAGCGCCTCCACCACCTTGAGGAAGAATTCAAGGTACCCTCCATCATCATGCGCACATGCCAGCACAGGGGCGTCCCCAACAAAGTAGCGGAGCGCACCGCCCGTGCAACGGGCAAGCTCCAAGAACTGCTTGGCGCGCTGCGCCTTCATATGTCGTGTGTGTGTCGCGTTGTCCTTGGCCGCGTGCACGGCATCGGCGACTTCACCAACTTGGGCTTGAAGTGACTTAAACTCCTCCTTGCCCCCCTCAATCCTAAGGGTGCCCTCGAGGGCGGCTTGGGCACCCTGTAGCTGGGCCCTGAGCGCGCTCACCTCTTCTTGGAGCACATCACAACTGAGCTGGAGACGTGTCTCCTGTGGGGCGAATTCGTTGTCATACTCCTCCAAAGCGGCCTCCCGCTCTCAAGCCACCCCTCGCACCGCCGCGAGAGCGGCCTCATCGGCAAGAATGCGCCCTTCCAGAGCCTCGAGACGCTCGTGCTCTGCCTCCTGATCGAAGGCGGTCCATGTGGCCTCCCGCTCGTGGAGAGCCACATCCACCTTCCGCTCGATGATGGTTGCCTCCCTGCGGGCCAGATCTGCCTCACGCCCGGCGCTTCGGGAGGACTCCGCCATTGCCACGGAGGGGACCACGGATCCCCCTGGCCTCGTTAGGCCAAGCATGGAGGCAGAGGCCTTGCGATTAGGCGGTGCGCGAGAGGGCGCCCCCGGCGGGGCATCCATGCACCTCTTGGGTGTTGGCGCCCTGGAAAGTTTGTGATCAGATTCATCGGGCCACACAAGGTACGCAAGGAAAAGCAATGGCGAAATCACACTTACTCGTTGTTGGTAGCCCCTCCCGACACCCTTAGGTGAAGATGGCGGCTCCGAAGACCCCGCCCGCACTTTGGTGCTTGTCGCACCCCTCCTGGCCACCATGGAAAGGGGAAGGGGGAGAAGAAGGCAATGTTTGCACAAGAGTCGCGGAGCAGCACGGGAGAAAGGCAGATGGGAGAAGCTGTGTGGTGGCGGCTCCGCCCCTCGGGTGTGGCAGTTTTATAGGCGCGACCACAGTCCCCGAGGCATCATGGGATGTGGGGGTAACGTGCGCTCCATTGAGCGTTGTGTGCCATGCCTGGCCCGCAGACGGTTATGGCTCGTGTCGCCTCGTTCTCCCAACCGGCCACTCCATGCATGTCGCAGGCCCAGGGGCAGTCTTATGCGAGAAGGGAGGTGCAAGAGGGCGGCGTTAATCAAGGAAGAGCAATGATGGCCGGTGCTACGCATAGGCTTTACGTGAACTTGCTCGGGACGGTTCCCGAGGCGCTAAAGGAAGCAGAAGAGTCCCACAACCTGTCGGGCGACACGCCTTGAGCCTGTCCCATAGGTGGTTGGGGACCGCGTTGCTTCGCCCCTCCCATCGGGCCGAGTCGTGCACAACACGGGCCCAGGGGCTACTATCAGGCCCCTAGGACCGGGGGTTCCCGGGACCGTCGGCCTGCGGCCCCAGGCGCAACGCGCTACACAGGCCCGATTTGGTCCGACGGCGGGCCCAACAAACAAGACCCTCATGAGGGCCCTGGCCTCATGAGGCAAGTGCCACATGATCGTTGTCAAGGACCGCATGAGGCCGCACGCTACAAGGACACGTCCCGAGGCCACCCCTAAGGCCCTCGTGGGGTGAGGTTATCAAGGGCAATGAGGTAGTGTCACGTGACCCTGCATCTTCATGTGGGTGACGGAGGGTGCGCACGCGGTGCAGGCACGGTGCGGGAGGACACGGACACAAAGGTTTTCCAATTTCGTGCTAAGGGAGCGGGGCCAACTGGCGGGCTCCTAAAGCAACACTCAAAGGTTTCCTACTTGGTGCAAAAGGACCAAGGCTGGGGGCTCGGCAGGATAGAGGTCACCCTTGAGCCCACCAATGCATCACGACGAAGAGCTTTGGCACGCGAAGACCACCTTTGTCAGGACAGGACCGTAGTCATGTCCCCTTTCTAAATGGCCGTTGTGGCAACACTTACCGCCAAGTGTTTTGGGGGGAAGAGGACCGGGTCCTGTATAAGACATAGGCCCGGCCTACATAGAAATGCATCAACTCCATTTCGGCAAGAACTTGCCTTGTACTCACTCTCTCTCCCACAAGCAATCTAGACAAGCGGGAGTAGAGTTTTACACCGCAAGGTGGCCTAAACCTGGGTAAACTGCATGAGTGTTCTTGTTCATCTTCCTTACTTCGAGTCATTGGAGAGTCGCCGTGAGGTTGAGAGGCAGAACAGGGTAGGAGGGCGAGCGCACCCCAGTATTCGAACCTTTCTGGGACTGCGGAGCCCCGATTTCGACATTTTCCCTTTACACCATTTCAAATTTTAGAAAAGATATGTATGCATATGTTTGTTTTCACTCCTTTCCAAGGCAGTACTTCGATGACTACATCTTAAACCACTTGTATGGTCAAGAGGCGAGGAAGGTATTCATACAGCACCCATGGTATAATCTTGTAGTCTTCCTCAAGAATATGACGGATGGGCGGCCAATCATCCACATGCACTATCATAAAGTTGTGAGGACCCTTAACATCATTGAAGGCTCAATATTCTCCTTCCACTTCAACACTTTTCTAGACGAGACTCGTCTCTCTATTACCGTTTATGATGCTAATTTCTAAAGGTTTTAGATGTTGCATTTGAAACTTTGTCGTGTTGTGCAATTGGGTAGCTAGGTAGTATATGCCTATATGATGGTGTACTCTGATGTAATTCAATCACGAAATTCTAGTTGCCATAATACGAATAACAACTATAGTGAGTGCTTGATACGAAATGTTAATTTGATTACTAAATGGTTTTTAAATAATAGAGTAGTTAGGCTGATTATTGGGGTTCCTATTGCACACGGTTTCTAAGACAACACCGTGGGCGATGACCTCAACAAACCCACATGATTTGTAGAAAGTTGGTGTGTTAGATCAGTGAACAATCACACATGACTTCCGGTCGACAACCGTGTGCATTAGGCCACCCTCTCACAAATGTTTTCACATAACAAGTTTGTATGATGGACAACCCTATGCCAAACAGTTTCTTCTAGGCCCCGCGAGTGATGTATTGAATAACGCAATCGACACAATTATAACTATCGTGTGTGATGGCCAGCCCTATCACAGACGATGTTATACAGAAAATGTTGTGTAATGTATAATATGAACAGAGATGTATCTCTAGGATTCCCTATGTGGGATGCTAAGCACGTCTCACACGACTTCTGGAATATGTCTGTTTGTGATGGTCCTCCCAATCGCACACACTCAATTTTTGCCTAGCTTGTGTGACTGAATGAAGGCATGACCGATGATTTATCTGTGTCGTGTAGGATATCCCCCTATCACCCACATAGGCTAGGCCACAGTTTAAAAGTGCGTCGTGGAAAGGGGTTAAAAATCGTTTGTATAGGACGCAGCTGAACTAGTGAAGCCAAGTGGAGGGCCCTTCCCCTTAGGATTTCCCCTCCCCTAGGCACATGGGCCTTAGGGGCTGGTGCGCCTAGCCTAATAAGGCTAGGGGATCCCCCTTATAGCACATGCATGCCCTAGTGGTTGGAGGGACCCTTTCAGACTCCTCTCGAACCTTCTGGAAGCTTTTCGATACAATACGAGCAAAACTGAGAAATTTTCCGGTAGCCAAAATATGACTTCCCATAATAATATCTTTACCTCTGGACCATTCTGGAGCTCCTCATGATGTCCCTTATCTCATTCGAGACTCCAAACAACATTCGGTCACCAATTTACATATCCTAATACTACTCTAGTGTGACCGAACGTTAAGCGTCTGGACCCTACGGGTTCGAGAATCATGTAGACATGACCGACACACCTCTTCGGTCAATAACCAATAGCAGGAATTGGACACCCATATTGGTTCCTACATACTCCACAAATATATTTATCGTTGGAACCATGATGTCAAGGATTCAGTCAACCCCATATGCAGTTCCCTTTGTCCATCTGTATGTTACTTGCCCGAGATTCGATCGTCGGCATCTCCATACCTAGTTCAATCTCGTTACCGGCAAGTTTCTTTAGTCGTTTCGTAATACGAGATCCCGTCACTAATCCCTTAGTCACATTGCTTGCAAGCTTCTTGTGATGTTGTATTACCGAGAGGGCCCAGAGATACCTCTCCATCATACAGAGTGACAAATCCCGGTCTCGATCCATGCCAACCCAACAAACACCATCAAAGATACCTATAGAGCACCTTTATGATCACCCAATTATGAAGTGATGTTTTATAGAACAAAAGTCATTCCTCTTGTTTTTGAAAGTTGCATGATCTCATGGTGTTAGGAACAGATACTTGACATGTAGAAAACAGTAGCAATAAACTAAGTGATACAATCAAATGCTATGTTTACCGTTGGGTCTTGTCCAACACATCATTCTCCTAATGATGTGATTCTATTATCAAATGAAAATTCATGTCTATGGTTAGGAAACCTTAACCATCTTTTATCAATGAGATAGTCTAATAGAGGATCTCTAGGGACAAAGTGTTGTTTATATATCCAAACATGTATTTAAGTTTCTAGTCAATACAATTCTAGCATGTATAATATACTTTTATCATGAATAGGGAAATATGATAATAACCAATTTATTATTGCCTCTAGGGCATATTTCCAACATTGTCATCAATTACCAAAACCAAACATGGGGGCACCATGCTCTTCATCTACCTTAGGTTGAATTCAAATATTTGAAACAACTTTATGTTTAAGTCAAATGTATGCGATTTCTTGCTAACTATTTGCAATGTGAACATGTATGCTTCAAGTTTATAATGTGTTCTTTTAACTTCTAAAATAGTTACAATGTGTTTGACACACACAACATATAGTGTAATCACATTATGTCAGGAATTGCATAAGCCATGCATTATCCCAAATCCAAAATGTTGACTCTATGGATCACTAATACCAATAAATTAAATAACATACATATACCAATATTCAAATGAGTATGCATGTTTGATAGACCCATTCCCATTCTAATATTGTTGTTGTCATTGTCTTTAGTTCAAATATTTGAATCCCCTTTAATCAAGATATTCGTCTCATGTAGCTAACACTCATGCCCTTATCTCTCTAGACCCATATGCCTTCACTATCTCTCAGGTCTCTTTTGTTCTCCTTGCATACATATTTATGGATTTTCCAAGTATTGTAGGCCACAAGTCATTTGAAAAATCATGACATCATGCATCATCTTAAACAACATGACCATCGAGGATGAGAGAAGACATGAGAACTTCCTTTACATCTCTAAGGGGGTGTTATCGATCGAGGATAATGCAAACAAGATCTAGAGATACCTCGAAATACATCAAAGGATAGAGAGCCAAGATGTTCAACACCAACTTCAAGATGATCTTGTTGATAACTTGTGAGAACCTCATAACACTTGGTCCTTGTGCTTCTATCATGTTTGTTGCATTTGTTACTTCATTTGGAATTAAATTTTAAAATATTGAATATGAAATGTAGTTGAATTATATGCATTGGAATTACCAAGGTTTAAATTAATATGTGTGCACACATATATTTGAAACGGACAATGTAAATAAAAACATGCAAGAATTGGCAAATTGTTTTTATTACGAGCTAGTTTTTTTGTGAAATTAGCCCCATATTTCTTTTAACTCTTCATATTTGAGGAGTTAAGGTTTGATGAGCCATGAAGATAAAATCTAGGGGGTTTATTAGGGGTGCTCTAAGAGCATCTCCACCAAACCACTCTCTCCATAAAATTATTGGTATAGAGTAAGTTAGCGCAAAAAAAAACAAACTCCAACAAATCCTCTTTTTCCAAATATTTTTATCACAAAACACCCTATCTGACCCTACATAGAGGGGTAGATGACACCTACCCTACTAACACCATGTCACCAAGCCACCATTTTATCCCAGCATGCTACTAGCATCGCCCACCTCGTCGCTGCCTCATGGTCGTCAGCATCGTCGCTGCCCCCACGAGCACCGCATGCCTTCTTGTCTCGCGCCATGTGGGATATCGAGAAGAAGAGTCACAAAAAATCATATTTTTAACATAGTACACCACAAATACCCTCATACACACACATACACTTCAAAATGGCATTTTCCCACATGGAGTCGGGTATCCGTGGGGATTTACCCGCTAAGAAGTCATGATGGGAGTCTAAATCCCCCATGAGTATAACGGGGGCGGGTACCCGAGAAGCAAGCGGGGCGGGGATGTAAGGAAAACTGGCTCCATGGATCCTCCATGGATGCCCGGGACCCCACATGTCAGTCAAACAAACAACACCATATATATAAACTGGAATCCCTAAGTCCTAACCCACTCCACATTTCCACTCGTAGCCGCCTTCAAACTCCTTCTCTGTTCCCAAATCATACCCGTGGAGTTGTCTCCTCTCTTTTGTCCTCCCGGTCCATCTCCCAATCCATCCATCCCATTGACCACCATCGGCCTGCGGAAGTGAGCGGCACCGACGATGCCTCATCCGACCGCCCTTCCCGCCTCATCCATCGGCCGTCGGCCTCTCCTGCGAGGCTACGACCTCGCCTCCTCGTGACCTCACCTCCTCTTTCACCTCAAGGCTGAGAAGGTGGTCGTGTGTCCATGACGGTGACGATGGCGAGCGACAGTCGGGCATGAAGCTGACCGTAGTGGTGGTTTGTGCTTCTTTTTTGATGATGTTTTGTTGTTATTGGTCTCCATGGAGATCCCCATGGGGATCGGGTACCCGTTGTTTGCGGGGATGGGGACTATTTGCCCCCCATGAAGGTTGGTGGGGCTAGCAGGGACGGGCATTAGCGGGGACCGGGGCGGGGACGGTGGTGTGCCCCCTGGTGATCCCTGTCCCCGTTGCCATTTTGACATACACTTACTCATATGAACGCACACACGCACACCCTAGCCGTATGATCACCTCCGAGATACCGAGTTGATACAACATCTTGAGATTGAGGAAGTCACCATAAGCGTCTTCGTAGTCGACATGAACATCTCTTCATACTAAACAAACATTGCCGAAAAGCCTGAAATAGATCTAAGAAAATGCAATCACGAGTGTCAATTGAAGACTTGAACACTGTGGGTTGGTTCCACCCCAAGGAACCCAACCATCAGTGCTATGCTCAGTTCACATGGAACAAAACTTGAGTCATAGATAAGTCAACCCGAGATGACTAGTTTATATTTAAGATGAGTTAATTGAATATGTGGAACTGCATCACACATGTGAATATGAATAAGTGTATTGGTAGAACCTCTATAACCATTTAGAAAGATAATTTTTAATCCTCCATGGATATTTCTAGGATGTTCTATTTAGAATGTATCTAATATGCATTCGACAAACAACGTTTGGTTGATGGTGCGGTATGAATTGGTTTGGACGGTCCATTTTTTAGATACAGAAAGAACTACATAGCTTCACTTAAAAACAATGATGGAGATGCAGTTTATGATCATGCCTCCAAGGAAGAAATCTTATTCAGCTCATTAAAACACGTATTTGGTAAATCCTCTCCTCCCACCATGAAATTTAACCTCACAGGAATAATTGAAAAGATCGACGGCCTTGAGGCTCTTTCCACCCCATTCACTACTAAAGAAATTGATGACGTTGTGAAAACAATGTCTACTGATCGAGCACCCGAGACGGATGGATTTAATGGGGCCTTCCTGAAGCCTTGCTGGCAAATCATCAAAACATACTTCTATAAATTTTGTGAGGATTTTTATCACAGCAGCCTCGACATGAAAAGCATTAATTCAGGATACATCATGCTGATTTCCAAGATTGGATCCCCTCAAACCGCCAATGACTATCGACCGATCACACTATTGAACTGTTGTCTGAAAATTATCACAAAAAATTTGGCGAACGAACTACAAACACTGATCCTTCTCATAGTTCATAAAAACCAATATGGATTCCTCCGCTCCAGAACAATCCAAGAGTGTCTTGCGTGGGTGTTTGAGTATATATACCAATGTCAATCATTCGAAAGGGAAATAGTTTTGCTCGAGCTGGACTTCGCCAAAGCATTCGACACTATTGATCACTCCTCGATGTTAGAAATAATGAAACACATGGGGTTTGATCAGACATGGATGGGTTGATACATTGCATTTTCAGCACGGGTACTTCCTCGGTCCTGTTGAATGGAGTGACGGGTCACAGTTCCTTTGTCGTTGCGGAATGCGCCAAGGAGACCCTCTGTCCCCTCTCATCCTTGTCCTCGTAGCGGACTTGCTGCAGGCCGCTATAAATGAAGGTTATAAATGTTAACTCGTTGATCTACCAATTCCGTCTCGGGGTGTAGCAGACTACCCCGTGATCCAATACGCCGACGACACAATTCTCATCATGCCAGCTTGTCCGTGCCAAATCAGTATCATGAAACAACTACTGGTGGATTATGCGCAATCAATTGGACTCAAAATCATTTTTCAAAAACCTACGTTGGGCTCCCTGAACGCCCTACCAACACTAATGGCGGAGCTAGCTGATATGCTGCAATGTTCAATCGGCTCAATGCCATCCACATACCTCGGGCTGCCAATGGGGACAACCAGACCGAGTGAGAATGATCTTATGCCGGTAATAGATAGAGTGGAATGAAAACTATCAAGTTCACTGTACATGTTGGACTGAGGGAGTAAATTGACCCTACTCAACTCACTATTTACCTCGATTGCTATATATCCCATGTGCACAATTAAGTTTCCGCCGAAGCTGATTGAACATCTAGACAAGATTCGAAGACGCTGCTTGTGGAGAAAAAGAACAAAGAATGGGGAGATAAATAATTCCTTGGCAGCATGGGAACTAGTGTGTCGCCCAAAGAACAAAGGCGGATTGGGAGTGCTAAATATTAAAGTGTGGAACACAAGATTACTACTGAAATTTCTTCACAACCTCTACAACAAAAACGATGTCCCGTAGGTCATCATGGTCTGGTCCTCGTATTATGAAGGAGTGGTGCCCCATTCCCAAGACCCCTGCGGATAATTTTGGTGGCGGGATGTCATGTATTTTAGTGATATATATCGTGGAATCACGCAAGTAAAAATTGGAAGAGGTGATGGAGCGGATACCACTTGATATATCACTTGATAGAGGCGAGGGTGTCCCGATCTTTCAGTGAGATGATAACTATCGATTTGGTGGAGACGACTTTGACGATCCGACTACGAACGTGCACGACGTTGCGCCTTAGCAATCACTAAACCAACTCCAAGAGGTTATTTACCACGCTGGAGCACGATCAACCTGGCCACGAAGGTCTATTCCTGCAAGCAATCGAGGAACAAGCAAGAATATGATATTGCAATCTGAATATTGCGAATATATATAAAGTATTGATAAGGGTGGGGATCCAAAAACGGTCTTAGTCTGGTCGTTGGACACAAACGAAGTACACGAAGTTCAATAGCCAACTTTTAACTAAACAAATCCCAACCAAAAAGCTACTAGGTTGATCTACTTATATAGGAACAATGGATGGCGGTCAAGGAGGTCGAAGGACATTCCAGGGCAGCCTAAAACTAACCCTAGGTCGTACAAGGCCTATGGGCTCAAGTGGAGGTGGCGCAACACCTTTGGACTTGTTGTTTGACTCGGATTCTGGTGCAACGTCATTTTGTTTGGTAGATATCTCCACGCTCCGGACAAATTTGAAGGTCATTTCAATTGTGTCTGAAAGCCAGTAAAATCTACTTTGCATCCCAAAAAAGAATCACGCAATTTGGAGTCCGGATGAAAAAGTTCAAGGCGTTTTGGTATAGGTATGTCTGTGCAGTCCGAATCTGAGTCCAGAACGTGAAAGACTTGGACTCTATCTTCTCTTGGGCTAAAAGTGACGTGAGAGAACTTCTTGAACAACAACTAATTATTTCCTTTGACATGAGAGGACCTCTTGAATATCATCCAACCATTTCATCTTCCCTTGTCATCACACGTGATTCATACAAGTGTTCGGCCATTCTGCATTTAGGCATAAAATAAAAATAGGTGAAGTATTTTTGTTTCCGATAATATAAATAAATTATTGCATGAGTTTTATGAGAAATCACCTCAAATAAATACGCATATGCAATGATTGTGATAATATCAAAGGTATTCATGTCCTCATCATCCTCCCCTTTTTGAAAATAAAGTCATCCTCGGCGCTACTTAATCTCAAATTTGGCTCACAAAAGAGACAAGGTGTACATGTTGTATATGTATATGTCATCCATTTTCACTTCCCTTGGTTTTTGCACATATGACACATGTATACATGAGTAATTTTCATATGTTATGAAATATAAAGCCAAAATATTATCATAAGAAGTAGAAAGCATGAAAATATTGTAACTCAGTTTGCACATATAAGTGAAGCTCTTATTTACATCAAAAGGTTGACAATGCTCATCACTATACCATCCCAACATTGGTGAAGAAAATTCAATTGTTTCAAATGTACATGCTACAACGGCTGAACTAAGCAAACATGCAACATGTCATTTGACATAGAATCATCACCAAGATTGGAGGTCATATCAAAATGATTAAAAAATTGGCACAATTATTTTCAAACATATCTGATTCAAATTTGATTTATTCCTTTTTCACATGGTTCTTTCTCAACAATAGTTAAATCAATGCATGCACTCAAAATTGTTGATATTGTAGTTGTTTGAGCACACTGCAAAGTCAAATCATCAACGTAGTTCTCTAAAATAGGTGGTGTGATCAAAGTAATAGGTGGCTCATCATAGGGTACATTGCAATTGACAAGGCATTCATCATACTCATGTGGAGGTGGAAGATAGGTACCTTTTTCATTACCTCTTATGATCAACTCAGATGATGTAGTCACTCTCGATGGTAACATGTCACATGGTGAAGGTGATGTATCCCTCACATCAATTGATGTGGTTGTCATCGTAGGCCCATTAGTTGAAGGAACAACCATATCAACTCTTGGAATAAGCACCTTGTGCTCGTTCTCCTTATGGGCAATACGTCGTTTTATTTCCTGTTCACCTTTGCAAGCAAGACGAAACAAACGATCCATAGGATAAAACTTTTCATGAATTAGTATCTCCTTAATATCATGGTTTAACCCTCCCCAAAATCTATCCATAAAATCGTCTTCACTTTCTTCTAATGAGGAATGCAACAAGGTTGTTTGTAAATCATCATAATATTTTGTTACGGTATCACTGCCTTGTTTTAAATGTTGTAGCTTTTTAATCATGTCATGAGTATAATAAGTAGGAACGAATGCGTGTCTCATGGCAAGTTTCAAATCATACCAAGTAGTAGGTCTATAATCAGGGTGTAACCGACAATATTCGCTCCACCAAACTGAAGCATAACCGGTGAAAGAACAAACCGCGACCTTAACTTTCTTATGTTCAGCAAAATTATGGGAAGAAAATATATCATTTATTACAAATTCTCATTCAATATATAAAGCTGGTCTGAAATGGCCATTAAATGGTGGTATAGAAACATTAACCTCATGATGTGCATTTGTATCTCTCTGCACCTCTCGTAACAGTTGTTGTGGTGGCACGTCTCCCACGATCGAAGAAGCCCCTGAACTGACAACCCTGGATCCTATCATAACTAGTAGAAACAAGAAAGAAAAATCCAAGAATATTGTTCCTATGAACTACGAGGATGTGGTGGTAAAACGCTCACACTAAAGCAAATATCAATGTCTTACAAATTCTTACCATGCAGCAGGTGGTGACCAGCAACCGACGGTGTCAATATCTCCGATTATTGAGTAAAGCGATTATCAGGTAAACGTATGTATACGCGGTGTAGAAATATGTGGAGCTAGGAAGTCTTAATGTATGGTAGCAAAAGATTATTAATAATCAATTCAGATATGCAATGCTGAATAAACGCTCAACGACGGTACTGTGCTGGTCCTAGGCTAGACCGTACTAGAGACACGAGCCTAGAACACTAATGGAGTCATGTCAAAGCACAAATATCAGCAATGGATGATATGAAGTAGCTCTGGATAGAAAGATATAAGTGAAGATCACAATGGCAGTAAAGATAGTGATGATAAATGATCCCAAGCAGGATAAACCAAAACTATATCTAGAACTTCCCTCTTGAAAATATTATGTGAAATTTCTGATATTTTTTCTCAACAATGTACTGACTCAAGCTTTCGAATGCAAAAATAATCACTCAATTCCGAGGTTGTGTGAGGACTCAAAAAATTCGGAAACAGACGTGCAAAATATTGACAAACTGTGTTCCTCACGTTTGGAGGGCAAAAAGTCCTATTTAGAAGCCGATTTGTAGGTGACAATAATGAACAAGTTTGATCAACTATTCAGATGCGGCTCGTCGATAGCTCGAATTTGAGTACTCGCGGAGCCAAAACGGACATCGTATGAGGAAGATACACGTGTTTTACTGAACAGTGCACAACAGAGTTTTCAATGCGAATTCACATACGTGATTGACTCTAGATAAATCCGAAATTTGTACTTTTTTTTCTCTTCTCTTTTTTTTTCTCTCACCTTTTTCCTTTTTTCTCTTTTTTTTTGCTCTCATTTTTTTTATCCTCTCTCGAACAACCAATTAAGATGCAGATTGGATTAACGACACATGCGAATGACCTCAAGTATGATAATGACAATGAACAATTGAAGCACGTGATGAATATTGATGGATGGTGGTGGGCGACAACGGAAGGGATGACGGCGGCGTGGTGGTAGTATATGGCAGCAGCGATGAGGATAGTGCGTCGGCGGCGTGACAACTTGTGAACAGAACACGAAACTCTAAAATACTAGATGCTAAGACCAGCAACTTGACACGACGATGCAACCGATAATTCAACTATGCAAGCACTAAAAAGAAAATTCCAAAGGCTCAGACTGGCTTGGGCAAAGGATGACTAGATCTAACTCTTTTTCTGGTTTTTTCTAGTGTAATAGGTAAGAAAAATAAATCTAATCTAGGGATAACTGGAAATTCTCACCGAGCAACCTGAAAACTGATACCACTTGATGGAGCGGATACCACTTGATGTATCACTTGATAGAGGCGAGGGTGTCTCGATCTTTCAGTGAGATGATAACTATTGATTTGATGGAGACGACTTTGACGATCCGACTACAAACGTGCACGACTTTGCGCCTTAGCAATCGCTAAACCAACTCCAAGAGGTTATTGACCACGTCGGAGCACGATCAACCTGACCACGAAGGTCTATTCTTGCAAGAAATCGAAGAACAAACAAGAATATGATATTGCAATCTGAATATTGCAAATATATATGAAGTATTTATAAGGGTGGGGATCCGAAAGCGGTCTTAGTCTGGTCATTGGACACAAATGAAGTACACGAAATTGCAATGACTAACTTTTAACTAAACAAATCCCAACCAAAAAGCTACTAGGGTGATCTACTTATATAGGAACAAGGGGTGGCGGACAAGGAGGTGGGATGACATTCCAAGGCAGTCTAAAACTAACCCTAGGTCATACAAGGCCTATGGGCCCAAGTGGAGGTGGCGCAACACCTTTGGACTTGTTGTTTGACTCGGATTCTGGTGCAACGTCATTTTGTTTGGTATATATCTCCATGCTCCGGACAAATTTGAAGGTCATTCTAAATCGGCCTGAAAGCCAGTAAAATCTACTTTATAGCCCAAAAAGAATCACGCAATTCGGAGTCCGTATGAAAAGGTTGAATGTGTTTTGCTACATGTATGTCTGTGCAGTCCGAATCTGAGTCCAGAACGTGAAAGATTGGACTCTATCTTCTCTTGAGCTAAAAGTGACGTGGGAGAACTTCTTAAACAGCAACTGATTATTTCTTTGACATGAGAGGACCTCTTGAATAGCATCCAACCATTTCCTCTTCCCTTGTCATCACACATGATTAATACAAGTGTTCGGTCATTCTGCATTTAGGCATAAAATAAAAATAGGTGAAGTATTTTTGTTCTGGATAATATAAATAAATTATTGCATGAGTTTGTTAGAAATCACTTCAAATAAATACACATATGCAATGATTATGATAATATCAAAGGTAGTCATGTCCTCATCAAGAGGTGAGACAACCCCATTTGGGAAGACTTGCGGCATGATGAACTTCCGAAGAACTCACACCCCCGAGCCTTCTCGTACACCCGGATGCCAGATGCCTCGATCAAAGATTTCATTGGGATTGCTGCTTTAAGTGATGGATTTCATCTACCATTATCGCCATAGGCTAGAACAGAGGTCCTGTACTTACAAGAGATGTCGCCCTGGCCCTAGGTCTTGAGATGGCTAGCCAAGATAGATGGACGTGTGTTTGGGGGGGGGAGTTTACCTCGTCTAAGTATTATCGCTTCTATTTTTAAAACGTCGAGGTGGACAAAGTATTTCAAATGATATGGAAGTCGAGATGCACCATGAAACTGAAAATATTTGCCTGGATGCTCTTAGCAGACATAATCAACATGAAAAATATTCTAAAAAGAAGACATTACAATGTGGTTGATAATATTTAGTATGTACTCTGTAACAATGAAGATGAGGAGACTGTTGAACATATTTTCTTTGATTGCGTGTTCAGCAAAATAAGTTGGGGTAAAGTGGGCATGAAATTCAGCCCCGTGGATGGTGGAGCCTCCCGGATCAACCTATTGCTTGCTGGAAAAGGGAGGTGGACACGCTCAATGTTCATGGAAATATTCATTACATCGGCATGGAGCATCTGGAAGGAAAGGAATGGGAAAATTTTCAAAAGGACCCCCCCCCACGATTGAGACCTAGAAGGAAAGATTCAAGAAAGACTTGGTGCTTTTAACTTATAGGGTTAAACCATCTCTTGTACAGTTCATAGAAGCTTTTTCTGGCTCTGTAAATTAGGGATAAATTTACCTCCCCTCACACGTCTACCTCACGGGTTGAGGGTGTTGTGAGGGGGCGGACTAGTGTAAGCTCACCTTGTAAATTTCTATATGATTGGTGATTAATACAAAGTGAGTAGAAGCCTTTCCTATTGTCAGTTGATATTAAAAAAATGGTCATACACGCAAATGATGGTCATTTGATCCGATCAATTTCTTGAGGTGGAATATCTTCAAGGCTTATTCTTTTTTAACATCAATGATAACGTCCACACGATGTGGACCGAGGTAACATGGTTCACACGTCTTCATAATCATGCATCTTGCCACAACAAACATATGACATCGGCGGATTTTTTTTAGTTTTTTGGACATAAAAATCTTTTATCTCGTAAATAAAAAATCCAATTAAAGATATGTTTTCATCATTAAATCCGTCTCGAGAAGATCTTCAAAACTA